>NW_026625389.1:12146-13772 GCF_030028575.1 Malurus melanocephalus | reverse complement strand
TGAGACACCTAGGACACACCTGGAGTCACACCTGTGGCACCTGTCACACCTGGGACACACCTGTGGCACCCCCTGCATGGATTTGGGGGGACATCTCACCTGTGGCACACCCATGGCACACCTGTGACACACCTGGCACCCGCTGCATGGGCTTGGGGGGGGACATTTCACCTGTGGCACCCACTGCGTCCATCTCACGTGTGATGTTACACCTGTAACACACCTGTGACACACCTGTTGCATGTGTTGCAGCCGCTGCATGGATTTGGGAGGGGGGCACGGCGCCTGGCACACCTGGGGCACACCTGTGACATGATTGTCACCTGTGGCACACCTGTGGTACCCATCACACCTGGCACCTGGCACTCCCTGCATGGATTTGAGGGACATCTCACCTGTGGCACCTGTGACATGTGTGACACACTTGTGACGTGTGACACCTGTGGCATCCATCACACCTGGCACCTGGCACCCCCTGCATGAGCTTGGGGTGACATCGCACCTGTGACACACCTGGCACCTGCTGCATGGATTTGGGGGGACATTGCACCTGTGGCATCCATCGCACTGGTCACCTGTGGCACCTGTGACACACCTGTGACACACCTGTGACGTGTGACACCTGTGGCACCCATTGTACCTGTGACACACCTGTGGCACACCTGTTGCATGGATTTGGGTGGGGTATCGCACCTGTGACACCCATTGCACCTGGCACGTGTCACACCTGTGACACTCCTGTGACACACCTGTGACACACCTGGCGCTCCCTGCACGGATTTGGGGGACATCTCACCTGTGACGCCTGGCACACCTGTGACACACCTGTGACGTGTGTGACATCTGTGGCACGTGACACACCTGTGGCACCTGTGACACCTTCTGCATGGGCTTGGGAGGACATCGCACCTGTGACATGTGTGACACCTGTGGCACCCATTATACCTGTGATACCCATTATACCTGTGACACACCTGAGGCACCTGTTGCATGGATCTGGGTGGGGCATCACACCTGTGACACACCTGTGACACACCTGTGACACACCTGTGACACACCTGTGACGTGTGTGACACCTGTGGCACGTGACACACCTGTGGCACCTGTGACACCCTCTGCATGGGCTTGGGGGCATCACACCTGTGACGTGTGTGACACCTGTGGCACCCATTGTACCTGTGACACACCTGTGGCACCTGTTGCATGGATCTGGGTGGGGCATCACACCTGTGACACCCATTGCACCTGGCACCTGTCACACCTGTGGCACACCTGTGACACACCTGTGACACCTGTGACACACCTGTCCCCATCCCACCTGTGCCACCTCTCCCATGAATTTTGAGGCCACCTCACCTGTGTCACTGTCCCAGGTGTCACCTGCACCCACCTCACCTGTGTCACCCGTGTCACCTGTCTCCATCTCACCTGTGTCACCTCTCCCATGAATTTTGGGGCCACCTCACCTGTGTCACCTGTCCCAGGTGTCACATGTCCCCATCTCACCTGTGTCACCTGTCCCCACCCCCAATGTCCCAGGTGTCACCCGCACCTCCCCCATGGGTGGGGGAGGGGAAGATGCCCCACCCACCCCTTTTTTAAAAAATATTTTTAATTTTTTTTTTT
>NW_026625389.1:6379-9030 GCF_030028575.1 Malurus melanocephalus | reverse complement strand
GTGGAAAAAAAGGGGAGGAAAAAAATGGGGAGTGGAAAAAAGGAGAGTGTGGAAAAATTGGGGCGGAAAAGAAAAAAAAAAGGGAGTGGAAAAAAATGGGGGAGGAAAAAAGGGGAGTGAAAAAAAAAGGAGTGGAAAAAATGGGGTGGAAAAAAAGGGACTGTGGAGAAAAAAGGGAGTGTGGAGAAAAAAAGGGGAGTGGAAAAAAGGGGTGAAAAAGGGAGTGGAAAAATGGGGTGGAAAAAAAGGGAAGTGTGCAAAAAAAAAAAGGGGGAGTGGAAAAAATGGGGAGTGTGAAAAAAAGAGGAGAATGTGTAAAAAAGGGGAGGGGTGTGCAAAGAAAAGGGGGTGATAAAAACGCGGGGCGGGTGTGGAAAAAAGGGGCGAGTGTGCAAGAATAGGGCGGGTGTGGAAAAAAGGGACAAGTGTGGAAAAACACGGGGCGAGTGTGTAAAAAAGAGGAGGAAGGTGTGTAAAAAAGGGGAGGTATGGAAAAAGGGGCGGGTGGAAAAAAAGGGGGAGGTGTGGAAAAACGAGTGTGCAAAAAGAGGAGGGAGTGTGGAAAAAGGGGGGGAGTGATAAAACGGGGGCAAGTGTGAAAAACAGGGCGAGTGTGTAAAAAAGGGGAATGTGGGGTGGGGTTTGAGTGAGGGTGGAAAGGGTGTGGAGAGGGGGTTGGGTGTGCAATGGGATCTGAGTGTGCAACGGGATCCGAGTGTGCAATGGGATCCGAGTGTGCAATGGGATCCGAGTGTGCAATGGGGTCTCGGTTTTCAATGGGATCCAAGTGTGCAACAGAGTCTCAGTTTACAGTGAGATCTGAGTTTACAACGGGATCCGAGTGTGCAATGGGGTCTCAGTTTACAATGGGATCCGAGTGTGCAACAGGGTCCGAGTGTGCAACGGGATCCAAAGTGTGTAATAGGGTCTCAATTTGTAATGGGATCCGAGTGTGCAACAGGGTCTCACTTTGCAATGAGATCCGAGTGTGCAACGGGGTCCGAGTGTGCAACGGGATCTGAATTTGCAATGGGATTTCAATTTACAACGGGATCCGAGTGTGCAATGAGATCCGAGTGTGCAACGGGGTCTCAGTTTACAATGGGGGATCTGAATGTATAATGGGGTGTGGGTGTGCAACGGGATCTGAGTGTGCAACAGGATCTTGGTTTACAATGGGGGATCTGAGTGTGCAAAGGGGTCTGAATGTGTAACACGGTCTGAGTGTGCAACGGGATCCAAGCGTTTAATGGGATCTCAGTTTACAATGGGACCCGAGTGTGTTATGGGGTCTGAGTGTGCAACGGGGTCTGAGTTTACAATGGGGTGTGAGTGTGCAACGGGGTGTGGGTGTGCAACAGGATCCGAGTGTGCAAAGGGATCTGAATGTACAATGGGGTCTGAATGTATAATGGGGTCCGAGTGTGCAAAAGGACCCATGCATTCAATGGGCTCTCAATGTGCAAAGGGATCTGAGTGTGCAATGGGACCTGAGTGTATAATGGGGTCCGAGTGTGCAAAGGGATCTCAGTTTACAATGGAGTGTGGGTGTGCAACGGGATCTGAATGTATAACGGGATCCGAGTGTGCAATGGATCTGAGTGTGCAACGGGATCTCAGTGTACAATGGAATCCCAGTCTCCAATGGGATCCGAGTGTGCAAAGGGGTCTGAATGTATAACGCGGTCCGAGTGTGCAACGGGATCTCAGTTTACAATGGAACGTGGGTGTGCAATGGCACCTGAGTGTGCAACGGGATCTGAATGTATAATGGGATCTCAGTCTCCAATGGGATCTGAGTGTGCAATGGGGTGTGAGTGTGCAAAAGGACCCACGCGTTTAATGGGATCTCAGTTTACAGTGGGACCTGAGTGTGCAACGGGATCTGAATGTATAACAGGATCCAAGTGTGCAATGGGGTCTCAGTTTACAACAGGATCTGAGTGTGCAACGGGATCTGAATGTATAACAGGTTCTGAGTGTGCAACGGGACCCAAACGTTTAATGGGGTCTGAATGTATAACGGGATCCGAGTGTGCAACAGGATCTGAGTGTGCAACGGGACCTGAATGTATTATGGGGTGTGGGTGTGCAATGGGACCCGAGTGTGCAATGAGATCCATGTGTGTAACAGGACCTGCGTGTGCAATGGGATCTCAGTTTACAATGGGATCTGAATGTATAACGGGGTCTGAGTGTGCAACGGGATCTGAGTGTGTAACTGGATGCGAGTGTGCAATGGGATCCGAGTGTGCAATGAGATCCGTGTGTGTAACAGGATCTGAGTGTGCAATGGGATCTCAGTTTACAATGGGATCTGAATGTATTACGTGATCTCAGTGTGCAACAGGACCCAAGTGTGTAACGGGATCTTGTTTTCCAATGGGATCCGAGTGTGCAACGGGATCCAAAGTGTGTAACGGGACCCGAGTGTGCAACGGGATCTCACCGTGTAACCGGATCTGAGCGTGCAATGGGATCCGAGTGTGCAACGGGATTTGGGTCTGTAATGGGATCTGAGTGTGCAACCGGATCTGAGTGTGCAAAATTTCACGTGTGCAAGGGGCGGGGCTCAGGGTGTGCAGCGGGCGCTGAGTGTGCAACGGGATCTGAGTGTGCAACGGTATCTCAGTGTACAATGGGATCTCAAT
>NW_026625389.1:3703-4903 GCF_030028575.1 Malurus melanocephalus | reverse complement strand
TCTGAGTGTGCAACAGGAGCTGGAGCTGGCAGCCCGGCGGGATCTGAGTGTGCAACAGCGGGAGCTGAGTGTGCAACAGCGGGATCTGAGTGTGCAACAGGAGCTGGAGCTGGCAGCCCGGCGCGAGCTGAGTGTGCAACGGGATCTGAGTGTGCAACAGCGGGAGCTGAGTGTGCAACGGGATCTGAGTGTGCAACAGGAGCTGGAGCTGGCAGCCCGGCGGGAGCTGAGTGTGCAACAGCGGGAGCTGAGTGTGCAACGGGACCTGAGTGTGCAACGGGATCTGGAGCGGGGCCTGCGCTGGGAGCTGAGTGTGCAAGGGGGCGGGGACAGGCGTGTCAGGCGCTACCTGAGCGTGCCCCGCGAGCTGAGCGTGCAACGGGAGGCGGAGCCGGGCGTGCAGAGGAAGCTGAGTGTGCAACACGACCTGGGCGTGCAACGAGAGATGAGTGTGCAACGAGATCTGAGTGTGCAACGGGATCTGAGTGTGCAATGGGACAGGAAAATGAGCGTGCAACACGACCCGGGCGTGCAACGGGCGGCAGAAATGAGCGTGCAACGGGACCTGGGTGTGCAATGGGACAAGAAAATGAGTGTGCAACAGGACCTGGGCGTGCAACAGGACCTGAGTGTGCAACAGGACCTGAGTGTGCAACGGGACCTGAGCGTGCAACGAGCATCGGAAATGAGCGTGCAACGGGACCTGGGCGTGCAATGGGACAGGAAAACGAGCGTGCAACAGGACCTGGGTGTGCAACAAGGCCTGAGTGTGCAACGGGCATCAGATTTGAGCGTGCAAAAGGCCCTGAGTGTGCAAAAGGCCCTGAGTGTGCAAAAGGCCCTGAGTGTGCAACATGACCCGGGCGTGCAACGGCAGCTGCAGATGGGCGTGCAACAGGACCTGAGTGTGCAACGGGCGGATTTAATGGTGCAACACGACCTGAGTGTGCAACAGGGCCTGGGTGTGCAATGGGACAGGAAAATGAGCGTGCAACACGACCTGAGTGTGCCACAGGCGGCGGATTTGAGCGTGCAACAGGGCCTGAGTGTGCAACGGGACCTGAGTGTGCAACAGCAGCTGCAGATGGGCGTGCAACGGGAAGATTTGAGTGTGCAAGCAGCCCCGAGCGTGCAATGGGAGACGGAAATGAGTGTGCAACGGGACCTGAGTGTGCAACGGGACCTGAGTGTGCAACGGGA
>NW_026625389.1:0-1205 GCF_030028575.1 Malurus melanocephalus | reverse complement strand
CCCCTTCGCGCGCGCAGCGGCTCGGGTGTAATTACGGGATAATTAATAATTGAGTAATTAATTAATTCATTCATTCATTGATTAATGAAAATAATTAACGACGGAAAACTTTTATTTGCAAATATAAAGAAGTATCGGAAGAAACGAGTGTGTCAGATGAGTGTGCAAAAAAAGGGGGGGTGGGTGTGCAAAAGGGGCGTGGCCGGGGTGGCGCGAGAGGGGTGTGGAGGCCACGCCCCCTTCTTTGGACACGCCCCTTTTTGGGTTTCCAAAAATCACCCGGAAAAGCTCCAAAATCACCAGAGAATCCCCAAAATCACCCGGGACCGCCCAAAAATCACCTGAAATTGCCCCAAAATCACCTGAAAATCCCCCAAAATCACCTGAAATTGCCCCAAAATCACCTGAAAACCCCAAAATTACCTGAAAATCTTCAAAATTCACATGAAAACCCCCAAAATCACCTGAAAATCCCCAAAATCACGTGAAACCGCTCCTAAATCACGTGAAAACCCCCCAAAATCAACCGGAACTGCCCCAAAATCAGCTGAAAATCCCCAAAATCACCTGAAAATCTCCAAAATCACCTGAAACTGCCCCAAAATGACCTGAAATCGCCCCAAAATCACCTGAAAATCCCCAAAATCCCCTGGAACTGCCCCAAATCACCTGAAAATCCCCAAAATCATCTGAAAATCCCCAAAATCACCCGGAACTGCCCCAAAATCACCTGAAACCAACCCCAGAAGCGGCAGGGAAGCCCCTCCCCCATGAATTTATTCATTCCCAGTCTCGAAATACCCCGAAAAACCAGTAAAAACCAGTATAAAACCAGTAAAAAAACAGTATAAAACCAGAATAAACCAGTGTAAACCAGTATAAACCTGTATAAAACCAGTATAAACCTGTATAAAACCAGTATAAACCAGTATAAAACCGGTATAAACCAGTATAAACCTGTATAAAACCAGTGTAAACCAGTATAAACCAGTAAAAAACAGTGAAAAAACAGTATAAACCAGTATAAACCAGTATAAAACCAGTATAAACCAGTACAGGCTGTGGGCCTGGAGGGAAAGGCCGCGGGACTACATTACCCAGCGTGCACCGCGCGCGGCTTCCGGTGGTGGGGGCGTGGCCTCGTGAGGCGGAGGGAAGGCGGGAAGGCGGAGGGGGCGTGGCCTCGTGAGGCGGACAGAAGGTGG
>NW_026625388.1:11867-13487 GCF_030028575.1 Malurus melanocephalus | reverse complement strand
TTCCCAGTGCCAGAGGGCAGGGATGGATGGGATATTGGGAAGGGATTGTTCCCTGGGAGGGTGGGGAGGGGCTGGGATGGAATTCCCAGAGCAGCTGTGGCTGCCCCTGGATCCCTTTGAGTGCCCAAGGCCAGGCTGGACATTGGGGCTGGGAGCACCTGGGACAGTGGGAGGGGTCCCTGSSATGGCAGGGGTGGCACTGGRTGGGATTTGAGGTCCCTCCCCACCCAGCCCGTTCGGTTCCCATAATTTTCCCGGTGAATAATTGAATTATTCATCAGTGAGCATCTGCCACCTCCAGCTCGGCAGAAAAACCGCCCCGGGCTGGGTCCCCTCCACTCACGGGGCACAGCTCCGGCCTGGAGAGCGGGACCGCACCAGGGACGTGCGGGCACCTCCCCCGCCACACTCATTATCTCCCAGTGGGGGCTCTAATTGCGCTAATTGCTCTAATTACTCTCCCTGGGGGGCCACAGCAGAGTGCTGGATGGGGGGGCATTCAGTGTTGGACATTGGGGTAAAGCCACGCACCGGTCACTGGGGGTCACTGTGACCCCTGCGCTGCCGAATTAAACCCGGTTTAACTCCAGGGATGGGCACTGGACCCTCCTGGGGTCACCGGGGGATTGGGACCGTGAGAAGGGGTGAGCCGCCCCCACCCGGGTCTGGCGCTGGGGACAGAGCTCCCCCCTGACCCCCGGCCATCCCAGCGCTTCCAGCGCCTCCCAGCATCACTTTATTCMCATTTTATTCTCGTCTCCATAGTTTTTTTATTTTATTCCTGGGATTAACACATCGGGCAGCAGCCGGCCTGGCTCCCGCTCAAAAGAGGAGGGGAAAGCGTTGCCATAAATCATGGAAATGAGGCACCCGAGAAAACCCAAATTGGGCTCGCAGCGTGCTCGCAGAGGCGTCTGGAGCCATTAACCCGCCCAGACGGAGCGCGGGGCACGGATAATTAATTAATTACGGAGCGGAGCCCTCGCTCGGCCTCCGCGGAGAGCAGGCGGCGCCCGGCTCTGCTTCCCCGGGCTGCGGATTCGTGTCCCTGGGGATTTTCTCCTTCCCAAAATGTTCCTCGGGGCGGGAGGATGCTGGGGTTGGAGCCGGGGGAGGAACGAGCCGAGCTGGGCTGGAAAATCCCTGCCCGGAGGGGTTTGTGGGGAGGAGGAGCCCTGCGGGGGCACCCGGGGGTGATGGGCAGTACCTGGGGWGGGGACACAGGGACCCCTCGGAGGGGACAAACCCCGGGCAGTGGGGAGCACTGCCCCCATTAACCCCAAACATCGCTGTTTTAGGGTCAGGCCGCCCCTGCCCCGAGCGCGGGGGTCTGGGACACATTGGGAGTCCCCAGTGACCCCCTTCTGCCCCCGGGAATCTCCTTGGGGTGCCCCAGGGACCTCGCCCGGCGCCACCCTTTTTTCCCTTCTTTTCCTCCCTCCTGTCTGAGCTGTTCTCCCTATTTTTCCCTYCTTTTCTTTCCGACCCTCCCCCCCGCCCCCATTTGGGCTCTTTTTCCCCTATTTTTCCTTCTTTTCATCCCCCAATCTGGGCTAATTTTCCCTTTTTTTTCTCTTCTTCCCCCCGTCTGGGCTGTTTTCCCTATTTTCCCCTTCTTTT
>NW_026625388.1:3805-10457 GCF_030028575.1 Malurus melanocephalus | reverse complement strand
CCCCTGAATCCCTGAGCTACTCCCATTCCCAGGAACCCCCTGAACATCTGAACAGTTCTTATTCCATTCCCAGGGATCCCTAATACCCTGAACCATTCCCATTCCCAGGAACCCCTGGAATTCCTGAGCTATTCCTGTCCCCATTCCCAGGAATCTCCTGAACCCCTGAACTGTTCCCATTCCTATTCCCATTCCTATTCCCATTCCTGTTCCCATTCCCATTCCCATTCCCAGGAACCCCTGAATCCCTCTGGATAATTCCCACAACTGGACTATCCATGCTTTCCTACAGCCTCTCACTCTCTGTCTCAAGTTGAAATAAAAATAATTCCAGTATTTTGCCCTTTTCTTTTCTTTTTTTTTTTTTTTTTTTTTTTTTTTTTTTTTTTTTTTGCTTCTGAGGAAATCTGGCTTCAGGATCTTTGTTCCCCATGTTCTTTCCCTGTTCTGAAGCGCCCGGAATATAAAAGCAGAGGGTGAATCATATCCTTAAATAAAGCTCCCTCCATCCTTTAAAWTTTGTCTTTAATTTTGTGACTTCTGTGATTGAGCAGTGCCTTGAAGGAATAAAGCAGCCACTGATGATCCCGAAATTCCACCAGGGATGCTTTATTGAGGGAGAGGCAATGTTTGAGGGGGAAGAAATCGGGGTTTTGATAAAATCAAATTGCAGAGCTGGAAAATAAAAGCCAGCTTTTAACCACAACTCGGAGTTTGGCTGCGGATGGCAGAAAGCGGGAAAAAAATATGGAAAATGTGTAAAATCCCATTTTTTTTCCCCTCTCTTTGTCCTATTTGATCTAAAGGTGTTGGTGAGGCAGCCCTGCCTCCCTTCCATCCTCTCCCAGCAGAGCTGTCACAGCGCTGTCACGGCGGGACAATAAAAGTCATCTCATCTGCTGGGGGGAGGGATTGGGGAGATGATTTCTGGGGAAAAAAAAAGGGGAAAAAAATGGGATTAAAGGTTTCCTTTCCCTGCTGCAGATCCCGCCCTCACCGTGTTGTTTTCCTGCTTYTCCCTCGGGTGCTGTGCCGGGGGTCTCTGTGCCGGGGTCTGGCATATTGAGGGCTCTGGGGGCCTTTTCTCCCCTCCCAAACATCCCAACCCTTTCCAGGTAATTGAAGGAAGTTTGGAGAGCTGGTCTGGGAGCCAGGGAGGTTCCTCTGGTGCCTCTGGGGTGTGGGGCTCAGCTTCACCAGGCCCAGGAAACCTCTGGGAGCCGAGTTCTGGGAACCCACAGCTGCAGGAGACACTTCAGCACCATCCTTTGATGGAAAAAAAAAACTGGTTTTCCCTTCACCATCCCATTTTATCCTAAAATTTCCACTCTTTGGCCCATTCCTGGCCCCCTCCCTCCTCCCAAGGGTGAAGAAATCAGGCACAGAAGGAGGATTTTGGTGGCACAGTTCACACATTGTTTTGGGATCCCCTCCTGGGTTGCAGGATATGGTCACGATCCCGACAGTCCCTTTTCCTTGAAAAATGGGAATCACCATCCCTGGAAGTGTCCAAAACCCCAACAGACACCTCACGACATTCAGTGGGAATGGTGGGATTCCAAAGTTGGGTTTGATCATCTCAGATCATCTTTCCCAACCTCGRTGCAATCCTGAATGATCTGAATGAGGAATAGACCGGAACCTTCTGGAACTTCCCCCAAAATATCCTGTCCCAGCACACCCTGAGGAGCTCCAGGGCATGCGGGAATTCCTGATGTCCCAAATCTCCCTCCCCTCACATTCCCAGATTGATCTGATTTGCCCCCACTGGGGTGGAGGRCACCCAGCCATGGGTGGTCAGCAGAGCCTGAAATTCCCTGGGAGAACCGTCTGGAACAGGAAATGAAATTCAGCAATCCTGGGGTACGCTGGGTGGGGATCTACCACGGGAAGGAGCAGCCTTGAGGTCTCCTTTGGCATGCACTGCCTGTCCCAGACCCCAATTCCATGAGTGTCCCTTGGGAGAAATTGAAAACCACCCCAAGGTGGTCTAAAGTTAAAAACCACCCCAAAGAATGTGTCTTTTTTTTTGCAAAAAGAGGGATTTTTTTTTTACTTTCCCGTTCCCTGTCGGCAGCCCTGGAATAGCAGCTGTGGCAGAAAACAACCTCAGCCGTGCAGAGGGTCCTTAAAAATGGGATTTTGCTCCCCCACGTGCCACTGTCACCCTGATTTTGGTCACCCTGGGCCGAATTCCCCCTGTGGAAAGGACGGGGAAGAGAGCACGGAGCTGTTTTGCCCTTTTCTTCTCCCTTCTTTTCAGCTGAACCGAAAGCTCGCCGTGTCTGTGCGCAGTCCATCTCCACATTTATCCTTCCCTCCCATCCTGCCCTTCCCACGTTCAATCTGCTGCTCTGAGCCAGCCGGGTTTCCGTGGAGCTCCGGGTGATGGGGAGGGCGCTGCTCCGCTTCGGGAGCCTCTTTCAGAGCTGGGTTCAAACCTCTGCCTCTCCTCTTCCCTTCCCAGCCTTCCACACTCTCCAGGGAGATCGGGGAAAACTTTCCAGCCGATATTCCATCTCAACACTTCCCTGACCTGAAATCGCCTCTTTTCTTCCCAGCAGAAAACATGATTTCCATGAGGATGGATGCTTTTTCCCTTGGCAAATAAAACCCTTGAGCTCTCGGCTTGCAGGAAAGAGGGGTTTTATCCTGAACGCTGAGCACTGAGGACAGGTTTTCTGCAAATCAAATTCCCCAGGATCTGTCMTGAGAGAACCATTCCGGGAGTTTTCAACCCCTAGGGAAGGCTGGGAGCTCCCTGCAGAGTGCTCAGCTCCTTCCAGCCCCTTGGAAAGCTGAGGAACCCTTGGGAGTAAGCGGGATTTGGCTGCTGGAGGGGCTGAACRCACTCCAGGGATGCTGCTGGCAGCTCGGCTTCTCCGGGATCTGCAGATCCGGGCTGGGAAAGGTGGGGCTGCCCCACAGCAAACATGGGGCAGCTCAGAAACTTCGCTTCCTCTTCCAGCTGGGATGGGGCTTGGGGTGGAGATGGAGGGTCAGGATGGGGATGGAGGATCAGGATGGAGCTCACAGGGATGGAGCTCAGGACGGGGATGGAGCTCAGGGCACGGATGGAGGCTCAGGATGGAGCTCAGGACAGGAATGGAGGCTTGGGATGAGGATGGAGCTCAGGGAAGGGATGAAGGCTCAGGACAGGGATGGAGCTCTCGAGGCTCAGGGCAGGGATGGAGGCTCAGGATGGAGCTCAGGACAGGGATAAAGGCTCAGGGCAGGGATGGAGCTCAGGACAGGGATAAAAACTCAGGGCAGGGATGCTCCATTCTCTCCTCCTCTCCAGCAGCTCAGCCTGGCAGGAGCTGCTGGCCTTGCACAGGGCTGGCAGCAGATCCCAGGATTTGGGGCTACAAGGAGCCTTTTCCAGGCCAGATGGTGGCAGGGACTGTGGCCTGTGCTGCTGAGGGCTGCCAGCCATGGCAGGGACAGACCTGGAGAGGGGAAACTCGAAGATTTCCCTCAGGATTGTGTCCCCAGCTGTCCCCTCCTTCAGACACCCTGTGGCCTTGGGGCAGGGTTTTCCTGGGAGCCGCTGGAAGGGTTTTCCTTGCACATGGACATTTTCTCCTCCTGCACTGGCTCAGTTTTATTGCAGTCACCGGGACTGGAAGGTTTCCAGGAAAGCTGTTCCTACCCCAGGCCTGGAAAAACCCCCTGAGGAGCTGGCAGGGGCTGGTGGAGCAACTGGGGCCACCCGAGGGGGACAGGGAGGTGTGAAAGCTGGCCACRGCTCCCAGACAGGCCCTGGCAGCACTCAGAGGTTGTTTTTTTATTTTGTGGATACACCAGGGGAGGTTGGTATTATTAAACCTTTCAGTGTGGAGTGATGGCAAGGATTGTTTCTGGAATAAAAACCTGGATTTTGCCCAATCCCCTGGTGCCTTCCAGCTCGGGCTGCTGGGCATCAAATGCCTCATCCTGCAGAGCCAGACCCTCCTGGCAGAAGGTCTGTGACCCCAGGGATCACCCCAGGAGCCCCAAATCCATCTGCACAGCCCTCGGTGTCCAGGGCTGGAATAATAAAATCATCAAAGTTGGGAAATTGTTCTGAGATCATTGAGTCCAGCTGCTCACCCGGCACTGCCCTGCTCGAAATCACCGATCCTGGGGGCAGCTCTGGACACTGAGGACACAGAGGGGCTGGAGCGTGTCCAGGGCAGGGAACGGGGCTGGGGAAGGGGCTGGAGGGGCTGGGGGAGCTGGGAAAGGGGCTGAGCCTGGAGCAAAGGGGGATCAGGGGGGACCTTGTGGCTCTGCACAACTCCCTGACAGGAGGGGGCAGCCGGGGGGGTCGGGCTCTGCTCCAGGGAACAGGGACAGGAGGAGAGGGAACGGCCTCAGGCTGGGCCAGGGSAGGGACATTTGGGGACATTTCTTCATGGAAAGGCTCGTCCAGCCCTGGTGCAGCTCCCAGGGCAGGCAGAACCACCTGAGGGCTCCATCCTTGGAAACACCCAGTGCCACCACTGCCCTCGTGTGACACCAGCCACCTCTGCCTCCTGCTGCCTCCCTGTCTGATGCCACCCTGCCTCCCAAAAATGAAATTCCATCCCTGGCCACGGGAGAATATGAAAGATAATTTCCAAATTCTAAATGATGTGAATGTCCAAATTCACATCATCAGAGAGCACAGCTGGATTCACGCTCAGAAACATCTGCAGAACACGCTGACCGTGTCTTGTAGGAGCATCACCCAGGAGTGATGATTTGACTAGAATCACAGATAATGTGTTTAAAGGCTCGTAAAACCCGACCTGAATCACTTTGGATCATTATTATTATCATTATTGCCAATGGATGGAGGCTGGGAGCTGCTGATACCAAAACAAAAGCTCCATAATTGGTAACAAACAGCAGCGTGGTGAGGTTTTGTTTGATTGCTTCGTAATTYGAACCAGAAACTGGTGGTGGTGTCTTCTGGGCTGAAATCAAAACAAGGCACAGAACGTCTGCTGCAGACAGCTTGGGAGGAAYGTGCTGGATGTGATGGAAATGCAGGAACGGGCTCCAAGGCCTGGAGTTTGTTGACTGCTCTGCTGCTGTTGTTTCCAGCTGAAGTGTCATCGCACTTGGATCTCCCATCCCAACGTTTTGGGGGATGTGTGAACCTCAGTCCCGCCGGAATCTGTCTGGCACAGTGTGTTCCGTGTCGGGAGCAAAGCCCAGGCTGTGCCTCAGCTCTGCCAGCAGGGACCTCACGGATCCACAGAATCCCCAGAGGAGCTGGGCTGGGAAACACCTTTGGGATCATCAAATCCAAACTGTGACCCAACCCCACCCTGTCAGAGCTCTGAGTGCCACATCCAGGAACTCTTTGGGCATCTCCGGGGATGGGGACTCCAAATCTCCAGGGGGACAGCCCCTCCCAATCCCTGACCCCCCTTTCCATGGGGAAATTCCTGCTGMTGTCCCCCCTGCCCCTGCCCTGGCCCAGCCTGAGGCCGTTCCCTCTCCTCCTGTCCCTGTTCCCTGGAGCAGAGCCCGACACCCCGGCTGCCCCCTCCTGTCAGGGAGTTGTGCAGAGCCACAAGGTCCCCCCTGATCCCCCTTTGCTCCAGGCTGAGCCCCTTTCCCAGCTCCTCACGGGACTGCAGCCCATCCCAGCGGTGTGAGCTGGAAACAGCCCCGTGAATCCCAGAACCCCAGACTGGTTCGGGTTGGGATGGACCTCAAAGCCCACCCAGTGCCACCCCTGCCATGGCAGGGACCCCTCCCACTGCTCCAGGCTGCTCCAGCCCGGCCTTGGACACTTCAGGGATGTTGATGTGACTCATYTGAGGGCTCCCCATCGCAGGGAAATGCAGCAAATCCTGGCGGCAGCAAGRACTGRGARAGCAGAGCAGGGAARGGTCCCCTGRAGGAGGAAGAGGAGGAGGAGCAGCATCTCCTGCTGCCCTGCGGACACTTTTCCAGGCYGCCAGGACGATCCGGAGTCACACCGGGACAGCAGCCCTGGACTCAGCTCATTTGCAGCTCTGGCAGGAAACTTCCACCGCAGCGCTGCCGATTTATTTCCCGTGGCCCCGGGGAGATGCAGCGCCGGGCTGGAGGTGTTCGCTGATGAGCGATAACAAGCGGAGCAGAATGACACCGGGAGCGCTTGGGAAGCGTTCCCGGGGCTGCGGAGGAAGCCAGCCGTGCCGGCAGCACCTGGGAAGCGCGGCGGGAGATGCGGGTGATAACATCGCGCTGTTTCACCCAGCAACAGGTCCTGGAGGGGAATTGTCACCCGGCCAGGCGGGAGGAAGCAGGGCCGGGTTCCTCAGGAGGCACCGGGRCCGTGCCAGGCTTTGATGTGGGGTTGCGGTGCCGGTGCCGGTGCCGACAGCTGCGCTCCCAAAATAAGCTTTTCTATCTCCTGGGGCTTTGTTTGGATCTGCCAGGTCGGGAGGAGGGGATGGGGATTGAGGAGGTCCTGATGCTCGGGGGAGCTCTGCTGGGTGTCCCCATCCCTGAACTGGGTGATGCGGGGAGGAACTGTTCCCACACAGGGGAACAGATGCCAAAAACCCCGCAGGGTATCTCAGGATGGGCTGGAGGAGYCGCGGGAAATTCTGCTGAGCTCATCCCCAGTGTGGGCAGCCGGGGGAGAGAGGGAATCGTTCCCCTCTGCCCTGCTCGAGTAGGACCCCAC
>NW_026625388.1:0-2409 GCF_030028575.1 Malurus melanocephalus | reverse complement strand
CCTAAAAAGAGCAAATATGGTCCTGAAAAGAGAGGAAAGGTCTTAAAAAGAGGGAAAATGGTCCCAAAACCAGGGAAAATGTTGCTGAAAAGAGGGGAAATGGTCCTGAAAAGAGGGAGAGGAGCAGAGCTTGGGCCTGTCACCTCATGAGCTGGAGCAACCCACGAGGCCTCAGATTTTGGAAATATTCTCCAGAAATTCCATCCCTCCAAATATTTGTTTTCGTGACCCAGAGGGTCAAACAGCCCGAGACGTTTTCTCAGTYGCCTCAAGCTGAAGCAATCCAAGAATCCTGGGAATCTTCCTCAAGCTGAGGCCGTGGGGAGCCCACCCTCCACATCTGCTGGGTGCTCCTGGGAGATTCATTACGGACAAAATCAGCTCTCGGAATTCTGCCGTTGGAGCAGATGGACAGAAATATTTCACCAATGACTCAAATCCTGGATTTCTCTCCCTAAACTCCAGGAGGGAATGAGCAGGATGGACATCAAACTGTCCTTGATTTATGGRCAGCCCCACAAAATCAATCCCAGCCTTGCGCGGGATCTTCCCCACCTCGGTCCTGCCCTTGATCTCCAAGCCAAGGTGCTGAAATTCCGGGTTTTTGTGGCCTCAAAGTTGTTGTAAAGTTGATAAAAAGCAGTAAAAATTGAGAAAATCCTGGTGGATTTGAACTGCAGATTGAAGGGGAGAAGTGATCCGAGGAGCGGAGTGGGGATGAAATTATTCCGCTGGAAAAAAACAGGGATGGATTTCCAAGGCTGCACTTCCAGGGCTTCGCTCATTCCTACCTCGGCTGGAACAATAAATATTTAATGAGGCAAATGGATCCTCCTGCGCTCCTAATTAAGGGAAAAKGGGGATAAATTGCGTTCCTGATTATTCCTGACGAAAGGGAAAACCATTTCCTCCGCCATCCGCGAGAATTCCCATTTCCCCCCAYGTGAAATAGGAGCAGGGAACGGGTTTGGAATTTATCATCTGACGGGAGATGAAAGGCAGCGCTCACCTCTACTGGGGCGTTTYATTCCATTTAAACTGGTTTTACTGGGATAACAGCCGGAATTTTGGGCCCGTGGACCATGGGAAATTCCTCATTCCCAGACCTCAGTTTCCCAGGATAAAACGGGCCAGAGCTCACAAGGATTTTGTTCCTGGAGCCCTTTTTTTGAATGCCCAAAATTATGGATTGTGATATATCTTGGGAAAAAAAAATCCTCTCCGAGCAGGTTTGTTGTTGGAAAACAACAAATTGTGAATATCTGAGTGAGGAATTCTCAAAAATTCCTTCATATTTTATGACTTTTTCCTTCCCATATTTATTTTTATGACTTTGAAGAGCTCTGCCTCACATCCCCCAGCTGTGAATGTGGGGATTTATTGGCTGATAATGAAATAAAAGGCAGATGAAGAGCCCAGAAGCGTGGAAGTGCATCAAGCTGATCTCCAGATGTCCCAAAAAGGGAGGAAATGGCCCTAAAGAGAGGGGAAATAGTCCAGAAAGAGGGGAAATGGTCCAGAAAAGAGGGAAAGAGGCAGAGTTTGGACTTCTCCTGGCCTGGTTCCTGTAGAGGATTCCCATTCAGTCTCCCTCAAAATGATCCCATGAATCTGCAGCCTCTTTTCTGCCCTCTCCCCGCGGTGCTGGAGCATCCCCAAATCCCTGGCACTGCCCATTCCCTGCTCTTTCCCGGGATTCTCCCTCCCTGTGCCTTGGCTGCCATTCAAGGGGTTTTCCCCAGTGCACCTCATCCCGTCCCTTTGTGCAGCTGATCCTCGTGCAATCACCTCTCCAGCTCCATGTCCCTCCCCTGCCCCTTCCCCAATCCCCAAAAATCCCTGGGGATTTCCCCATATTTTTAGCTCTGTTCCCATTTCCATTTCCATCCCATCAGCTCCACGTCCCTCCCCTGCCTCTTTCCCAATCCCAAATCCTTGGAGATATCCCAATATCCAGAACTTTGTTCCCATTTCCATGTCCCACCCTTCCAGCTCTGTGTCCATTCCTTGCCCCTTCTCCTTCCCCAATCCCAGATCCCTGTGGATATCCCAATATCGTGAACTCTGTTCCCATTTCCATCCCCCCACCTTCGTGTCCCTCCCCTGCCCTTTCCCCTTCCCCAATCCCAAATCCCTGGGGATTTTCCCATGTTTTTAGCTCTGTTCCCACTCTCCATTCTCTGCCCTGCCCCTTCCCCTTGTTCTCTGTGGATTTAACTCCAAATATTTTCACTTTCAAGCCCCCAAACTGGTGAATCCTCGAGGGCAGGGGGAAGCCACGACTCTGCTCTTGAAGCTGTAGGATCTGGATCCCTCTAATGGGAATAAAATCCCCCTCAGGCCCCAGGGGAGCTCACAAATTCTAGAACAAAAATTGGCCAGAATTACCAGGCTGGGGGAAAAAAAAAA
>NW_026625387.1:10963-12665 GCF_030028575.1 Malurus melanocephalus | reverse complement strand
GGCACCGCCCAGGGCGCGCCCAACCCGCCGCACGCGTCGCTGATTGGCCGCCCGCCAAGTCGTGGCCACGCCCCCCGTTGACCGCAGGGTTTCCCGCAGCGTCACGCGGTGGCCACGCCCACAAAACCACGCCCTTGACACGCCTTATTTACGATGTGGGCGTGGTTTCTGTGAGGTGGGCGTGGCCGCGGTCACGTGTGTCCCCCACCCCCGGCACGGTCCCGCGTGTGTCCCCGTCCCGCGCGTCCCCCCCGCTCCCCGACCCTTCCCGGTGGTTCCGGGATAGCCACGACCGCGCCCGAGCTGGTTTTGGTTTTTTCCTTTTGTTTTAATAGCAGAAAACATTACAGGGCAGGGGGGAGCCCCGGTGYCACCCCCGTGCCCCCGGGACTCGGTCCCGGTGCTCAGTCTGTCCACGGTGCTCCGGGAGGAGCGGTCACAACRACCCCCGGGAGGGTCCCGCACCCAAAATCTGCCCCCGGGAGGGCTCCCCGTGCTGGGCTCGGGTCCMGTGCCCGCAGCCCCCGTTGCCATCCCCGTGTCCACTCTCATCCCGCCGCCCCCCGGGGCTCGGTCCGGTCAGTGCGGCATGGCCGTTATCCTCATGCTCTGCGAGGCGATGGGGTAGGTGACCATGGGCGTGGTGGCGTGGCTCATGGTGATGCCACCGAGCGGCTGCGCCATGGACACGGCCACCGGCGCCACCGACACGGCCACGGGCGCCATGGAGACGGGCGGCGGCGCCATGCCCTGGGCGATGGTCTGCGCCAGGGCTGCCGAGAGCGGCGCGATCTCGGGGTTCATGGGCGGCGCGGCGTTGGCCGGAGGGGCGGCCTGAGCGCCGGCCGGTGCCACCAGCTCCTGCTGGGTGACCGGGCGGGGCTGCAGGGCCTGGCTGCTGAGCGTGGTGTGCGTCTGGGCGATGCTGTGGTTGTAGTTGGTCACCGTCCCCACCGTGGGTGCCAGAGTCTGCTCGGTGGCCGTGGCCGTGGAGCTGAGCGTCATCACCTTGGCCTGGTTGCGGAATTGCGCGTTCTGCTCCAGCAGCACCTCGTTGGTGGCCAGCAGGTTGTTCACCTGCTTCTTGAGGTCCTCCACGCGCTTCCGCAGCAGYGCGTTCTCCTCCTCCAGCAGCCGGTACTCCACGGCCCGCGGGCTGCCGAAGGCGTACTCGTAGCTCTCGTAGAGCCCCTCGGCCGCTCGCCGCCGCTTCAGCACCGGCTCGTCGGGCTCGTAGAGGCCGTCGTAGGGCTCGTAGCGCCGCCCGCCGGGGCCCAGCCCCTGCTCGTAGTCCCGCTGCAGGTGCTGGAACTTGCACTTGGCGCCGCGCTGGCAGTCGCCCTTGAGGAAATCGCGGCAGATGGGCACCTCCTCCTTGCTGTTGGGCAAATCKGCGGGCGACAGCCCCAAGCCGGCGGCCACTTTCTGCCGCAGGCGCGGCGGCAGCTCGCCCGTCTTCTTGTAGCAGTCCTCGTCCTCCTTGGTGCCGTGGATGAAGCGGCAGTTGAGGCGCACGCACTCCTTGTTCTGGAAGTCGTGGCAGAAGATGAACTCGTTCTTGCGCACGCCCAGGTTGGTGACCTCGGAGATGTCGGGGTGCCGGAAGCGGCAGCGCTTGCCGCGCTTGCAGACGTTGCGCAGGAAATCGCGGCAGATGTCGTCGGCGCCGCCCGGGTTGGATTCGTCGCCGCTGCCGCCGCCG
>NW_026625387.1:4589-9373 GCF_030028575.1 Malurus melanocephalus | reverse complement strand
GGACCGGAGGGACGCGGAGGATTCAACCACCCCGGAGCACCGGGAGACGGACCGGGAGTGATGCCGGTACCGGAGGATGAAGAGAGGCACGGACGGGGTGACCCCGGTACTGATGGAACGGGAATGAAGGGGAAAACCCCGTCACGGGAGCGCTGCGGGCACAGCACGGCCCGGGAGCCCCCGCCACAACCCCCGGTGTTCTCCCGGCGGCCGCACCGAGCGGAACCCGCGCCCCGCGCCAGCCCCGGGAGAGGCCCCGGGCCCGGTCCCGCACTCACCGGCTCGCGGCCTCCCCGCGGGGCCTCCGGCGCCAACGACGCGCGGCCGGTGCCGGCGGCGGGCGGGACCCGCTCAGCGCCGCTTCCGGGGCGGCCCGGAAGGAACCGCGCGGCAACGGGAGCGCGCGGCGCGCCGGAACTGCGTCACTGTGACGTCACACGCGGGAGACGCCACCGCCGGGCTCCGCGTGGGTGATACCGGAACGTCCCGGTACGACCCCGGTACTGGGGGATTCCAAACCCCGGTATCGCCCGCCCCGTTACCGGGAGATTCCTCGTCCCGGTGCCGAATCTGCCCCGGTACCGGCGGAATCCTCAGCTCGGTCCTGAACCTGCTCCGTTACCGGGAGATTCCAAACCTCGGTCTCAAACCCGCCCCGTTACCGGGAGATAACTCAGCCCGGTCCCGAACCTGCCCCGTTACCGGGAGATTCCAAACCCCGGTATCCCCCGCCCCGTTACCGGGAGATTCCTCAGCCTGGTGCCGAACCTGCCCCGTTACCGGGGGATTCCTCAGCACGGTCCCAAACCTGCCCCGTTACCGGGCGGAATCCCCTCCTTGGACCTCCCACCTGTCCCATTACCGGAGAATTCCTCACCCCGCCCCCCGCCCCGTTACCGGAGGACTCCCGGTGCCTCTCCCAGGCCCAATAAAGAGGAACTGTCGGTTCTGATGGTCTCCGGTTCCCGAAAATCCCCCGGTCCCAGTCCTGTCCCGTTACCGGTGCGACCCACCCAGTTCCATCCCCCATCCCCGTTACCGGAGGAGCCCCCCCCACCCCCGGAGCCCCTCCCCGGTTACCGGCGCAGCCCCCCCGCCCCCGGAACTCTCACACCGTGTAAGCAACAATCAACTTTTATTCACGGCACCGCGGCCGCCGCTAAGCGAAGAACCGGGCCGGCACGGCGGGACCGGGAGGGCACCGGGGCATCACCGGGACATCACCGGGACGGCCCCGCGCCGCGTCCCCGGTGGGGGCGGTTACTTGGACCTCTGCCTCATCTTTCTTCTCTTGCGCTTCAGCCTGGGGACAGAGCGGCGGCGGCGGCGGTGTCACCCCCGGGGCCGGGCCGGGAGGGCACCGGGGACCGGGAGAGCACCGGGGACCGGGAGAGCACCGGGCAGGGCCTCCCCCAACCCCCGGTGCCCCTCCCGGTGAGGCGGGACCGGCCCGAGCCCCGGGAGGGTCTCACGTACCTGCGCATTCGCTTCTTGCGCCACTGCGGGACAGAGGAACGGCGTTAGTGCCGGGACCGGGACCCCATCCCGGTGTCACCGGTGCCACCAGTGCCCACCGGGAACCACCGGGACCCCATCCCAGTGCCACCAGTACCCCCCAGTCCCACACTGATGTGTTTTTCCCAGTCCAAAATTGGTCCAAAATTTTTCCCAGTCCAAAATTGTTTTACCCAGTCCCCAATTACCCGCTCCCAGTACTCCCAGTCCCACACTGGTTCAGTTCTCCCAGTGCCCCCAGTCCCATACTAGTTTCCCTCTCCCAGTGTTCCCAGTCCCTAACTGGTTTGTCCCTCCCAGTGTCCCCAAATCCCTACCAGTCCCCCCAATTCCATAGGGATTTGTCTCTCCTAGTAACCCCAATCCCAAACTGGTTTCCCTCTCCCAATGCTCCCAGTACCAGACTGGTTTCTCTCTCCCTGTACCCCCAGTCCCACACTGGTTTTCCTCTCCCGGTAACCCCAATCCCAGAATGGTTTCTCTCTCCCAGTACCCCCAGTTGCACACTGGTTTTGTTCTCCCAATACTCCCAGTCCCACATTGGTTTGGTTCCCCCAGTGCCCCCCAGTCCCGCACTGGTTTCCTTCTCCCAGCGCTCCCAGTCCCGCACTGGTTTCCCTCTCCCAGTGCTCCCAGTCCCACCCTGGTTTCCCTCTCCCAGTCCCCCTCAGTACCACACTGGTTTCCCTCTCCCGGTAACCCCAATCCCAGAATGGTTTCTCTCTCCCAGCGCCCCCAGTCCCACACTGGTTTTCCTCTCCCAGCGCCCCCAGTCCCACACTGGTTCAGCTCTCCCAGTATTCCCAGTCCCGCACTGGTTTTGTTCTCCCAGTGCTCCCAGTCCCACACTGATTTGGTTCTCCCAGTGCTCCCAGTCCCGCACTGGTTTCCCTCTCCCAGTACTCCCAGTCCCACACTGGTTTCCCTCTCCCGATGCTTCCAGTTGCCCCAGTCCCACACTGGCTTCTCTCTCGCAGTCCTCCCAGTCTCCCCCACAGGTTCCTCCCAGCAAACACCCCCCAAAGACCCTCCCGTTCCCGGTTCACCCCCCGGTTCCCCGGTTCGCCCCACCGTTAACCGCCCAGGCCCACAGGGCCGCAGGCCGCCCCCCTTCCCCCATCTAGGCCCGGTCGTTGCTAAGGCGCCATCGGCCGCCTCCGCACCGCCACCCGCCATTCCCCGCCGCTCACCTTGGCCCTCATGGCGKTGCGGCGGCGCCCCGCTCAGTCCCGGCGGGCGGGAGGCGGCGGATGGAGGCGGATGCCGGCGGATGGAAGCGGCGGCCGGGGAAAGGCCTCAAGATGGCGGCAGCCGAGAGGGGCGTGCGCCGCCCGGCGGGGGGTATTTATAGGGGAACCGCAAAGCCACGCCCACTGCCGCGCGAGGAACGACAGGAATCGTAGTTTCTCGCCTCGGAGCATCACGGGAGTTGTAGTCCGGCCGCCGGCCGCCATTTTGCGCCGCCGCAAAATGGCATTAAAGGGGTTTTTAACTAGGTCACGGCATAAAAGGGGGTTTAAGCTAGTTTTTAAGGCATTTCAAAGGTATTTTTAAGGCATTTTAAAGGCTTTTTAAAGTCATTTTAAACCACAGCGCCCCTCCCAGGCGTCCCAAAGCCACCACAAAGTGTCCCCACCCCCAAGGGGCTTCCCTGGAAAAAGAGGCACCCTGACGGGGCTCATTTCCAGCCCTCCCCACACAGCCCAACTCCCCCCATCCCAGGGCACCCAGAGGAGAGAGAAGCCCCTTCCCCACTGAGAGCAGCATCTCCTCAGACTCCCCCACCCCGAAAACAGGTCCCAGGCTCGTCCACAGCCCCTCGGGAACACCCCCGTGAGAGGAACAAGCCCTCGGGACCCCTTCCTCAGAGACCCCTTCCTCAGAGACCCCTTCAGAGACCCCATAGACTTCCCTGCTCAGAAACCCCTTCCCTCAGGGACCCCATACTTCAAAGAACCCCCTTTCAAGACCTCCATCCCTTACAGATCCCTTCCCTCACGGACCCCCTCAGTCAGAGACCCACTTCAGGACCCCCTTTCCCTTACAGACCCCCTCTCCCTCAGAGACCCCCTTCAGAACCCCCTTTCCCTTACATAACCCTTCCCTGACGGACCCACTCTCCTCAAAGACGCCCTTCAGGACCCCCTTTTCCCTTACAGACCCCTTCCCTCACGGACCCACTCTCCTCAAAGACGCCCTTCAGGAACCCCTTCCCCTCAGGGTTCCCGCCCTCAGAGCCCCCCGCCAGGGGGCGCCCCTCTCCCGGCGCGGGAACAGAGGTGGGCGTGGCCACACACGCGCCCCGCCCATTCATTATATGAAATGGGCGTGGTTTATTTAGGCCGCGCCCATCTCGCGGAGCACTGCGTCTGTCACGCTTTTAATTAATTTAATTGGGGCGAACGCTCCAAAGTTTCAGCAAAAACCCCCTCCTTTCCCCACCCAGGTCCTAGGGACAAACTTTTCCACAGAGAGGAAAGTGAAAAGAAAAACAAATAAAAATTATTTATTTAACAAAGCAACAGCAACAAAATAATATGTCCACAAAGAAGAGAGGGGAAAAAAAGAAAATTATAAAACAACAAAAAAAAAAAAACAACCTGTGGGACCAGCTGTTGGATCTTAAAGACTTTCTTTTCCCTCCTGGGAAAAGCTTCCCCTCCGGGGCCCCCGGAGGGGTTGGACAGAGTCGCTCCGGTGGTTCATTGGAGGATCTCTCTTGTCGTGCCACGGGAATCTTCTAATTCTCGGATGATGAAGAAAAAAAAAATCGAGGAAAACACAAGTCCAAAGAAGAGGGAAGAAAAGAAAAAAGGAGCAGTCCCAGAGAGCAGGCAGCTTCTTCCCCGCCGCTGAGCCCGAGACTCCTCCAGGAATGTGTGTAACTTGTACCTTTCCCTCCCATTGTCCTTGAAGGGAGGAACATCACAAAACAAACCAGAGCAGTCTCAACCAGTGTATGGTTATTGTTTACTTTTTTTCTAACACAAGGAATACAAATGCTCAGCTACCCCAGGACAACGTCACACGGCAGATGGGCGGGACCTACGGAGCCACGCCCTGGCACGCCCATCACTCAGAGCGCATGTGCCGACCCGGGAAGGCGGGGCCAGTGGCCACGCCCTGATGACGCGTAAATGGGCGTGGTCAAAGAAAAAAGCGTGCGCGACAGCCACGTGTTGTTCCGGTGGGCGTGGCAGGGCGTGGCGTGACGTCACTGAGGTGCTTTGGGCGGACCGCGCATGCGCAGGGGTGCGGGGTTTTTGGGG
>NW_026625387.1:0-3608 GCF_030028575.1 Malurus melanocephalus | reverse complement strand
TTTCTTGGAATTTCCATGCAGGAATTGAATCCTCCTGCATTCCCCGCACACCCCTGGATCCCTGCAGTCCCTGGGATGGGAAAAYGAGCAGGACAGAGGGAGGATTTAACCCCAAACCCCTCATGCCAGGTGGATGGAGGGCAAAAAAGCAGCAAGAAATCAAGAGAGAGGGAGAGAATTTAAACCCCTCATTGGCCACAATTTTTCCCCAGAGCTCCCTGTGGAAAAAAAAAAAAAAAAAAAAAAAAAAAAAAAAAAGTTGGACTAGCAGCACATTTTAATGGGATACGTGTCACGCTGCTCTGGGCACAGCCAGGTCAGTGGGGAAATGCTTTGGGAGATTTTGGAACATTTTTTGGCCTGGAAAGAGCTGCAATCCCAAAAACACCGGGACTGGGGATGCAGCTTCTCCAGGCAAAGCCACCCCACTCCCACCCTCCCAAAATCCCTCCGCGCCACCAAATTGCCTCTAATGAGCTCCCATTTCTTCCCAGACATTGTTTTCCCCTCCTCGGCCTCATTAAAGCAATTTAAAGACAATTTGGAAGCGTTTTCCCCACGCAAACCGCAGCGGCTGAACCCGGCGCTCGCGGCTGCGGGGGCTCCTCTGCGCCGGGGGCTCATTTGCTCCCGGGATTTTGGGTTTAGAGAATACCGGATAAACCCCGGGAGCAGCAGAAAGGGCTTTTCTGGGAGCGTTTCTCACTGGTTTATTCMCTGTTGCAGGTGGCTGCATCCCGGCTGGGGGTTTGAGGATGGAAAAGGGGAAAATTGCCGAATATTCAGATTTTTTTTTGACCGGGGATACAGCGTGTCCGGGCAGCGGAGCATGTTTGGGTTGGATTGAGCAGGTTCTGCCCAAAATCCCACATTCCAAGTCACCGATAAAGGGATTTTRGATGGTCAAGGTCGGTTCTTGCTTTGTCCCAAACAGCACCACGTCCCTCAGGAGCAGCCAAATCCCGGTGTCCCGGGCTTGGATCACTCTCGGGGTGCCTAGCCCCGGGGCTCTATGGGGACAACGGGAGCAGCTGAAGCCTGAGAAGAGACAGGAGTGCTGCGGGCCCTGACACTGGTGGCGTTTGTCCTGTCCCAGTGCGACACTGCGCATTCAACTGGGAGCCGGATCAGCCGCCCGAGCCCACCGGGCTTTCTGTAGGGGTGGCAGCCCCCAAAGTGCCAGAGGGGACCCCAAGAGCCCCTGCAGCCACCCCGGGCGGTCCTGGGTGTGGGAGAGGCGGCCGGGTGGGCAGCGGAGTCCGGTGGCCAGAGGGGAGCGGGCGGGCAGCGCGGTCCGGTGGTCAGCGGGGAAGCCCCGGCAAACCGGAGCGGCCGAACCGGGGAACCCCCGCGCTACCGGAGGGGCCACGTGCGATTTCCCGCCACGCCCCGGTGGGCGTGGCCACACCCGGCACTGCCCTTATGTGGAGCCGGTGGGCGTGGCCGAGGCGCTGCCGCGCTGGCATTGGCGGGGCGGGAGCGGGAAGGGGCGTGGTCATAGCGGGAGGGGGCGGGGCTTGGGGCGCCGGTTCCCGTCAAAAGGCGGCAGCGGGACGGGAGGGCGGGGGCGGTGGGATTGGAGCGCAGGTACGGGGTTGGGGTGCACCGGGGACACCGGGCCGGGGTCACGGCGGGGAGATCCGGCTCTTCTCGGGGCTGCCGTGGCTCCCGCGGTGCGCGGCACACCGGGGTGTCCGCTGTGGGTGACGCGGGGGCGGCTGTTCCGGGGGTCCCGGGGGGAGCGGGTCCATGGGGGTACCCCAGGGGTGAAGGGAGGGGGCACTCCCCTGACATGTCCAAGGACACGGGGGGTGCCCCGAGGGTTTGGGGTCCCGCCGGGGCGTTGAGGCTCCCCCGTGCTTCCTGGTTTGGGCTTGCGGTGTTCCCCGTCCCGGTTTGGGGGTCCCGGCTGGGTTTGACTCCCCCGGTGCCCCGGGAGGGGTTGGGGGTCCCCTGTGACACCCCCTGACCCTCACTGTCCCCCCTTAGCTGGGGGCTCTCGGGCTTTTCCCTGGCAGAATTAGGATCCCCCTTAGGGCTGGGGGTGTCTCCGCTCCTCTTGGGGTGTCCCTGTCCTTCTCTGGGGGCGGCTCGTGGTTTGGGGGGATCAGGGACCCCCCAGAGCAATCCTCTMTCAGCTCTGACACCCCTTCCCCCCAAAGATCCGAGCTCACCCCGGAGCTTTGGGGTGCTGTCACCACATCCCGGAAAGTCGTCGCTGTTCCTCCCACCTTTTTGGGGCTCCCCTTTTTTTTAGGGGGGGGCTCGGAACCGGGGAATTCCCGTGGGCTTCGGAGGAGTTCGTTGGTGATTTAGGGTTTCCTGTAATAGGATTTTAGRRCTTCTKKCCGCTCTCTTGATTCATTGCTTGAWTTAAGCYTGTGTTCAAGTCCCAATCTGGGGTGTTTCAAGGTTGATTTGAGGGGGGGGGGATCTGAGACCCCCGGCACGGCATTAATTCCGATAATTTRTAATTCCCCAGTGCCTTCCCATGATTTGGAGCCGTCCCGAGCCGGGCCGGAATCCGGGAGCTCCCAGCAGCAGGAAAAGAAAGGTACGCGGGGATTTGCTGCACCAGGAACTGGGCACCCCAAAAAAAAAACCGTTTTTGGGGCCGAACGGTKTGGGACCGGCAGAGGCAGCGGAGCGGCTCCTTCCTCTTGTTTCTTGTTTTCCCTGGCTGGAGGTTTGAGAAAAGTTGGCTTTTTTTTTTTTTTTTTTCTTCGGAAAGTGGTTTTCAGGAGAAGCGACGTTTTTGCGGCGTCTCCTCCCCCGGAGCCGCCCGTGACTCATCTTCCTCCCGGCCGCGCTGGGGACACGTGCGGGGGGGTCCGAAAAATCCAGGAAAATTCGGATTAAAGTGAAGGGCGAGGGGGTAAAAAATCCAGGAAACTGATGGTGAAACGCCGAGGTTTGAGGAAAAATCCGGAGAAATGAGAGGGAAAACGAGGTGTGAAAGGAGCAAAAATCCAAGGAAATTGAGATTAGATCGAGGTGTGAGTGCAGCAGAAATCCAGGGAAATTAAAGGAGCCCAAAAATCAGGGAAATGCTGAGGAAGCCCCAAGGTCTGAGGGGAGCAAAAATCCAAGTAAATTGATGGGGAAAACCCCAAGGTGTGAGAGGAACAAAAAGGGAGCTCAGTGGAAGGGAACTGAGGCTTTAATTTCTCATTTGAATAAAATCTCRRYYGSTTTTTGGCCRRTAAARTTAAAAAGAGTTTTTAAAAAWKTTWAWYMARKTWAAWWAARKTTWRAAAAAGCCCTKGGGTTGCGCTGGGCTGATGGAAATGGGGTGAAATAAGGGGGAAAATTGCCAGGCTGAGGTCTGGGATCCCCTCTGGAACGAGGAAAATTTAGGAAATGATGGGAGATGGGGCAGGAAATAACAGAAGAGCCCAAAATTCAGGATTTTCCTCAGAGAAAAAACACATCTGGGGTTATTGCTGGGTGTTGCTTCCCTGAATCCCACGGTGTTTAGGGAGAAATAAATGGAAAACTCAATTTTTTTTCCCATTTAATGGCTAATCCTGCTCKCAGGAGTAATCTTTAACCTCCTGTTGCCGAGCCAAAGCAGAGCCAGCCTGGCCCAAGATCCTGGGGAGGAAATT
>NW_026625386.1:12126-15286 GCF_030028575.1 Malurus melanocephalus | reverse complement strand
AAAAGGAGCCATTTTGCTTCAGTGCCTTTCACAAAATCCATTCCTAGACAATTTGATGGGAAATTTATTCTTATGCAGATCTAAAGCAAAGATTTTAAAAAATTGGTTGGGGGGGTGGTATTTTTGCCACCAGGGACTAAAATCCTTTGAAAATACCCACAATCAATGAGGTATTTCATAAATTGTTTGGTTTATTATTATGATWTRTGCTTCTGAGGTTGAAAAGAGGTGGCTTTTACTAAAGAGAAGGAGAATGAAAAAAAGTAGGAGAGCAAGCTGTGTTTTGTATGTTTTGTGCTAGTACAACTGTGTTGCATGACCACATTTTACAGGGCAGTAGTTTTCTTATTGGAATGCAGTGAATTGGAGTTGGACCCAATATGTTTTCACACTGAAGATCTCTTACACACAGAATGGTGTGAAAATTACCCCCTCCACAGAAAAAGATGCATAGGTGCTAAAAAATTAAATTAATTGCCTTTTAATACCTTTAATTGTTTGCCTAATGCAGCATCCTTTGCCCCTCAAACCCTTTCATAGCCATTATCAATTAAAACCCATCATCCTCAGGTGTTTGTGAAGGAGTGGTGTTGATGGTGGGGCTGTAAACATCATCATCTCCCAATGTAAAGGTTTCACCATGCATGGGTGGTGCTGGTGGTGGTTGTTCCCAAGGACTCAAAAAAAGAGAAAAAAAATCAAAGGTCTAGTCCTGACTTCACTATAGTTCTTCCCACAAAGTTAAAAGTTAGGATCCTGCCTAAGGTCTGCCTGAATTTTAAAAACTTCGGGTCCTGCCTAAATTTTGCTGCCTAGCCCTCTCTTTCACGAACTGTTTCCAGAACAGCTGAATCTAAAAAATTATTCATTGTAAACACCAACTTTTGTGTACAGCACTGAATTAATTTTTAAGAACAAGGAATTGAAACTTATTCGGGTCTCAGAAACACATATTTTATCTTCTCAATGTGTTTTTCTCCCAGAGAAAAGCCACTTTCTATTGAGGAATATTTTAACTCTGGGAAGCCAAATGGGAGAGGAACAACTTGTGGGAGTCTCCTGTTCCATCAGAAAATTCCTAAAGGAGTCAACAGCTCCAGGCTGTGAATACTGTTCCTTTCTCAAAACGAAGTCAAAACAAATTGAACAATTAATTGAAGAGTTTATCTGACCCAATGCCCTAAAATGCAGTTTAATTAAGATGATTCCCCTTTCCTGTTGCTGCCTGGGCTGATCTATGGATTGATGGCTCTCGGTGCAAGAGCAGAGCAGGGAGGGAGGAGAAACACGGCTGAGGGAAACCTGCACACTGCAGAGGGACACACAGAGTTATCAGCTGGGGGGGACAGGAATTCTGGCAAGGGCTGAGGAGACGGAGAAGCTCAGATCCTGCCTGGCTGCTGCAAAACCAGCCCTGTTTGCTCATCCACCAAACTCCTCCAGCCCAGCAGCTTCTGCCAGACCCTGTCACCGTGCTGGGCTAAAGGACACTCAGAGCCCCCAAATTCATCCTCTTCAGAGCAAGAACTGACATTGATGCACTCTCTTTGYTGATAAACTGCTGTGAAATCCCACACCAGCCCTCCAGACCCCAACTGACTGTGGCATCTGCAGTGGAGAAGCCGTGGTTATTTTGGGGAGATGTTAAATTTTTACCATCTTGATCTGCTTCCACAGGTAACAGATTTACATGCAGCAGTTTCAGATCCCACTAAGCCCTACAAATTATTTACTGCATGAAACTGTGTGATCACTGCCACTCTAAAGCAAAAAGAAGAGGGGTCAAAAGGAAAGGAAAAGCTTAAGGATGCTGTAGAGAGCTCTACAATTCCCCAGGCTAATCCACATCAATATTGTGCTGGGATTAACAGGAATTGTAGACTTGTGATCATAATATCCACCAAGAAAAAAACAATGTATTACTGTTACTGTCCTCGTCAGCAAAACAAAAAACATTTCAGTCCTTCAAAGAAAATACGGGCTTGAAAGAAGTGTATTGGGAGTTTTATGGAGAGCAGTTTTCTTTACACTCTTGCATTTGGGGGAAGGTGGAAGCAAAGGCAGTTAAAGAAAGCTGCACATCCATCTTTCCTCAACAAGAGGGAAAAAAATCTGTTCCCAGAGCTCTYCAAACAGCTGGATGTGGATGTGGATGGAATGCACCACAGCCAAACACAGGGGCTGAGACTGTGCTGCTCCCTCATGGACACTGACTTCTGCAACCTCAAAACAACTAATTTTCTGTTCCCAGGGTTCCTCACACTACCAAAAATATTTTTATATTACATTGAAATATCTGTCAAGTTGCTTGACTCTGCTGCAATGACATAAAMTGACCCCAAAAATTATCTCAGCTGGACAGGCTGAGTCTGCTTCCTTCAGCTTCTCTCAATGCAGCAATTCCTTTGGGAGCTCAACACCTGTAACCTGTCACATGTCTTACTT
Source organism: Malurus melanocephalus (assembly GCF_030028575.1). Taxonomy (NCBI): domain Eukaryota; kingdom Metazoa; phylum Chordata; class Aves; order Passeriformes; family Maluridae; genus Malurus; species Malurus melanocephalus. The sequence continues at coordinate 12,841 of NW_026625386.1, read as the reverse complement.
TAAGTGAGATTGCACTCTAAATATTAGTGATCTTAATCTGACCCATAAACCCTATTAACATATTTCTGCTGTTAATCCAAAACCTGAATCTTTGCAATAAATTAAAAATTTATTATCTAATTATTATATGGAGGAGGTGTAAGCTTGCTGTGCATCATAATGAAAATGTTGATTTCTTTCTCAAAAATGATGCAGGTCTTTTTCAGATAAAAAACTCTGGTTTTTTTCAGATAAAAAACTGTGTTTCACATCAGTCCTTATCACAGATAAATCTCCAAGGACTTCTGGCCTAAACCAAGCATGGAGGTTTTCACTCATCTGCTTGATGATGTATTGTACAGCAATTAACATCRCTCTTGCTTAGAGTGACTCATAATTAAATGAAAAATTACAGTGCCTGGGAGTGGACAAAAAACATTTTGTCTTGTGATAAATATGTTGGATATTTTTATATGAAATATGTATTTCTGAAGGTGATGACAATGTAAGATTGGTGCGTGTGTTACAAATATTTGTTGGTTGGTTTTTGGTTTGTTTCCAGTCCAGCATTTTGTTGACTGGTGAGGGCCATTTTAAAAAATATTAACTTCCTTKGGAATAAATATAATAATCAGGCAGGTAAGTACTTCCTCTGTCCCCTCCCTTCCCCTCCTCTCCCCTCTCCTCATTTTCCAGAAGCAATCTTTGGATATTCACCTGTATTTTATACCCATAT
>NW_026625386.1:7525-10316 GCF_030028575.1 Malurus melanocephalus | reverse complement strand
CACAAAATTATAGAGAACTAAAAGAAAAAGAGCAGCCAAATGTAATAGTCATAAAATAATCACAGAATCACAGAATGGTTTGGGTTGGAAGAGACTTTAAAAGTCACCAAGTACAAATTCCCTGCTGTGTCAGGGACACCTTCCACTGTCCCAGGTTGCTCCAAGACCCTTCCAACCTGGCCTTGGGACACTGCCAGGGATCCAGGGGCAGCCACAGCTTCTCTGGGCACCTGTGCCAGGGCCTCCCCACCCTCACAGGGAACAATTCCTTCCCAAAATCCCATCCATCCCCTCCCTCTGGCACTGGGAAGACATCACCCCTTGTCCAGCCACTCCAGACCCTGTTCAACAGTCCCTTTCCAGCTCCTCGGGAGCCCTTCAGGCCCTGGAAGGGGCTCTAAGGGCTCCCTGGAACTTTCTCTTTTCCAGGCTGAGCAACCCCAGCTCTCTCAGTCTGTCTTCATGTAAAGGAGCTCGGCCCTCTGACCATCTTTGTTAAAAATATCATCTAAGGAACACAAGGATGTGCAGAAAAATGACCCTGGGTGTTTCTTTAGTGTGATGTCTTTTTCTAGCCCAACAAAGGAAAACATCTGCAGCAGCAGGATGGAATTTATTCACAGTGAACAAACAATGACATTTCACATCCCTACAATTCTGCAATTAAAACTTCCCTCACAGGGCATTAAGTGCAAATATCCGGGCTTTTTTCCTTTCCTCTCTGCTACTGAGACAGTTTTCTACCCAATGACATTTGCTATTACGATCAGACTTACATTGACCAAGGGAAAACTGATGCTGTGGGGTCGTGGGCAAAGCTGGAGTTTGCCTTTAAACTTGGAGAAATGTCTGACACATCACTGAAAAAGTGATAGAGGGGATCATGTTTTATATTATTAATTGTTATCAATAATACTCGCAATATATGGAAGAACTGTTAAGAATCTTAAGTATCAAATACTATTGAGAAATGGCGCAAGAAACCTTACAGAGAAAGAGAACATTACAGGGAATTTATTTTCCCAAGAAATACAGGGAAGCTGGTGGGGAAATGCTCCTGAATGCAGAAATAATCTGAGCACAATTTCTATCCATTATACCCTTATTTTAATCACAGCATAAGTGACACAAAAATAGAAAGCAGGAATTGGAACAGTCCTTGAACACCCACACCCCTGYTTAACTGGATTCACCTTTAGGAATGAGAACTGGGTTAGTTCATTGTTCCTGAGTTTCAATGCACAAAGAGAACTGAATCAGGGTTAAAGCTCAATGAGGATACAGCAGCCTCAGCTGGTTCTTTATTTAGCAAATGCATAGATTAAAATTTAAAATGCCTGCCTGAATCATGGAAGCAGTATCAAATATTCACCCAGTGTCAAGAGAAAAGAAAAATGAGGCGAAAGATTTGAAAAATGTCCTTTTGAGATTTTACCTCCTGTAATTAAAAATACCTGAATTTAACATCTTTTGCTCTTGTGGAATACAAGATACTCTGGTCATAAAAAAGTTTTCCATATGAAACAGAGCAGGAGCATAATGCTACTTAATCAGCTGAAAGTCTTTGTTTGAAAGTTAATTANAATTAAAACTTCCCTCACAGGGCAGTAAGTGCAAATATCCTGGCTTTTTTCCTTTCCTCTCTGCTTCTGAGATGGTTTTCTCCCCAGTGATATTTGCTATTACGATCAGCTTTACACTGACCAAGGGAAAACTGACGCTGTGGTGTCATGGGCAAAGCTGGAGTTTGCCTTTAAACTTGGAGAAATGTAGAGGGGACCATGTTTTATATTATTAATTGTTTATCAGTAATACTCACAATACATGGAAGAACTGTTAAGAATCTTAAGTATCAAATACTATTGCAAAATTGCACAAGAAAACTTACAGAGAAAGAACATTACAGGGAAAGGGAAAACCCCAAGAAATACAGGGAAACTGGTGGGGAAATGCTCCTAAATGCAGAAATAATCTGAGCACAATTTCTATCCATTGTATCCTTATTTTAATCACAGCATAAGTGACACAAAAATAGAAAGCAGGAATTGGAACAGTCCTTGAACACCCACACCCCTGTTTAACTGGATTCACCTTCAGGGATCAGAACTGGGTTAGTTCATTGTTCCTGAGTTTCAATGCTCAAAGAGAACTGAATCAGGTTTAAAGCTCAATGAGGATACAGCAGCCCCAGCTGGTTCTTTATTTAGCAAATGAATAGCTTAAAATTTCAAATGCCTGCCTGAATCATGGTAGAAGTATCAAATATTCACCCAGTGTCAAGAGAAAAGAAAAATGAGGGGAAAGACTTGGCAAATGTCTTCCTTCTTTGAGGCTTTACCTCTTGTAATTAAAAATACCTGTATTTAACATCTTTTGCTCTTATGAAATACAAGATACTCCGGTCATAAAAAAGTTTTCCATATGAAACAGAGCAGGAACATAATGCTACTTAATCAACTGAAAGTCTTTATTTGGAAGTTAATTAATTTTCAAAATTTGCCTTAAGAAATGTACCAATCAAGAATCTGTTTTGTGGTTTCTTCAGGTAATTAGTATCAATTAAAAAGCAGAATAACTGGTTATTGCTATCATTAGCATTATTATATTCATAGTTAGCATTATAATTATTAAAWTTTACCTCTTTTTCTCTCACCATCCAGTAAGGTCCTATGTCTTAGCACATATTTTGTGCTGTTTCCAAGGATTTTCCATATTCTGAAATTCCATAAAAGTGAATTAGCAAAGAGCTGAAGTGATCATCCCTGTTTGTCTTTCCATTTCTAAAGCAAAT
>NW_026625386.1:3040-5445 GCF_030028575.1 Malurus melanocephalus | reverse complement strand
GCTGGAATTTGGTTTTGCTGTTCAGTATCAGGCAAGATGTTAAAAGTGACTTTTAAAAGTTATGGACTCAGAAAAATTAGTCTCATTTGGATTCTATTCTCATKATACTCCCTGATTCTTATATACTTGCTTTTTTGTGAGTCCCAAAAGGAGTTTTGGAAAAGAAACCAGTTCTGAATGACGTCCAAAATGACAATGCAAGTGAAGTTGCTTACCCTAAATAATATTTTATCCGTTAATTTACAGTGTTGTCTAGCCAGGATTTTCTAAAGATATAAACAATGTTTTTATTAGACAAACTAGAGAGAAGGAAAATAATCACATTTTGGACAAAACCAACTCTTCTGCACGTCTCAGAAGTCAGTAGAGATCAAAGGTTACCTGTTGCTGTGGGAGGAATGTGGCTTTCCTTTTGAAGAGGTGAGAGTTAAATTTTGTTTCCCTTATCAACGTGTGGAGTCAATCTGTTTAATGAGTACAACTTCCACAGGATGATTCAGAAAGTTAAAAATCTCCTTTCCAGTAATGTGTGTCTCATTTTAGAGGCCCAGTAAAAAAAGCCAGGAAATCCAGAGGACCGTAACAGGCTCTGAGTGTGTTTTCCTCATGGATGTGGGCCTGAAACATGAGGGATTAATAAAAACATGAGTGTTTGGGCGGCTTTTTTAACATTTTTGAAAGTTGTGGAATACATCCTATTCAACTTTTTAATGAGGAAGAGAGGGATAAAATGAGTGATTACCTTTATGCAACCAAATACAAGGTTTTCAGGGAAGTTTTAAGGTGCTCTCACTAATTCTGCTTTTGCAAACACCTGGTGGTGCAGATATCCTGTGTGAATGATTTCTGGGATGGAAAACAGAAAATGAAGAAAACTGCWGTTCCTCAGCAGGATCACAGGTTAGAYATTTCCAGCTAAGCACCACATCACGCCTCAAGGCACCTCCCATGACAATCTTCTGTCCATCACTGGTTATCAGAAGAATCACCTTTCTCTACAGAGACATCTGTAAAACCCCCCAAAAAAACAAAATGCAGAAGCTGGAATGATTTCCACTCTCCTTAGAAATGAAACTAATAAAAATTTATGTGAAAGCAACTTTAAATTTTGCAGCTAACTTAAAACCTGAAGCACCAGAACAAATGCAGATCTCTCCTACTACGGAAATATACAAATAATGTCTGCTCTGTTTCTTTGTCTACAGTTATTGTTTCTCCTGGGTTCGTTCTTCCTCATGTGATAAACAGTAAACAATGAAAACATACAAAGTGAAATCAGGAGCACTTCAGAAGGGATAGAAAGTTTCTGTTTAAAAAGCTTCCAGCTAAGCCATAATTAGRATTATTTCTGATGGACATCAGCAATGGACATCCTGCACCTGCTGATGAGCACAGGCTGCTGTYGGAGCTGAGACMCTGAATCAGGCAGAACTTGTGGCTCATGGCACAGATCAAGAATTATGTTCAGTTCTTGGAACAGTTTCAACTGAATTAATTTTTCATCAGTCAGGATATTAATTCTCTTGCATAGTCATTGTCTTTTGTCAGTATTTAACCAATTTGACTCTGTATATAAACTTTGTGGGCGCTCGCTGCAGATCTTCAGATGCAAAATATGCATGGACTGTATCACAATTTAAATTAGCCCCATTTTCATAGAATATATAAATATCATCAGCCATTTTTGATCCTGTTTTAGCCTGTGGTAATCCAGACTGAGCCCACCCATGCCTCCCACATCAATGCCAAGGGCAACAGATCCATAAGGCAACATGCACTAGAAAAATCCTAAACAAATCCTAGACAGAGAGTACCCAGAAAAGAAATCCCAATGATTTCTTAGGAAGTTGGATAATTCTGATTATGTTACTGATAGAATTAAACTCAAGATAAAAATGAAATGGACATAAATTCCCCCACTCTGTTCAAATTGTCACATTTCCTTCTCTCCACTGGGAATAATAAAAAAAAAGGTATTTAAGAAAAGCAATAAATCTTTATACAATTATAGCAAAAGACAATGATATTCAGCCTTCAGAATGGATACTTATTGGAATATCCCAATTTAAGCAATTTCTCCTTTTTTATACTCTGTTTTAATGATGGAAATATTTCAATGCAGTTTATTTTGTCTCTAATTTCCCTCTTTCAGCTGCATTCAGTAACTCCTCAATCATTTTTTTTCCAGGATTAAGTTTAAAAGCCAGATCTCCCCATCAAAGCACAGCCACGCGTTCACTCTGTACAGCAATGGAATCATTAGAGTATTTTCTCTTCCCCTCCCAGAACATGATAAATTGTAGCTTTACACTGAAAATTGCTTTGAACACGATGTTCTGCTCTGACTCGAGCAATCCTTCCTGCGTGCACAGAGTGGTACCTGCTGTCTCTGCTGACTGAAATAA
>NW_026625386.1:0-1175 GCF_030028575.1 Malurus melanocephalus | reverse complement strand
GTGCAAACCCGTTTAGTTTTCAAGTGGTGGCACAACAAAATGTACATTTTGTCATATTGCAGCTGTGATAAATGACTGAATAATTCAGTCCTCAGCCATTCTGGAGCCATGAAGGAACTGAAAGAGAAGGAGGTGTTTCTCTTTCTCCCTTCTTCTGCTGCCACACCTGAGCCTTGCACGAGTTTTGGTGTCCTTCAGAGCCTTTGCTGATCTGAGTCAGCTCCTAAAATCCCTCAAAATTTACCAGGCAGAAGAAAAAGTTGGGGAAGGAGCAGCTGATTCACCCCAGGGATAAAGGAAAAGAGAGACAAGTAGGAAGGGTAGAAAGAGACAGAGCCATGAGATTACAGCAGGGACTGGGGAGAAGAGGGGAATAAAGGAACAGGACCCTTCAGAAGTTCTGGCCCTGGGTGGACTGGCACCTTCTGGGATTCTTCCATGCCTCTCAGTGGTGGTTGTGGTAATAAAATGTGAAGGTCAAATCCAGAGGAGAGAGATGGGCTCAACGCACGTTGTCAGAATCAAAGAATGTGCACGAGGCAAATGGGTAGAGCTGAGGGAAAGGGCAGGGCAAGTTCATTGCTGTGAGCAGAGATAAAGAAAAACCTTCACACACCAAACTGTGAAGTTTCCTCAACAATTAAAAAAAAAAAAAAACAACCAAACCCACAAAAACCCCACTTTCTTCATGGTGTTCTGGCATTCTGGCTTCAGTTGTTACATACACTTCTGAGTACTGAACACCTGCAGCTGAACTCAGACACAAAGAAATCTCAAAAATAAAGAAAATAAGGTTAAAAACCCCTCAAAAACTGTACTTCCAGTGCAGAGAATATAATTTTAATGGAGCCTTAATTTCTGACAGCTTCCATTATTCCTGAAGGAATGTGAAGGAAGGGGTTTGTGCACCTTGTAAAGATATCTCAAAGCTTCTCATGTTTAATCCTTCTGACTCAAATTTGACATTCAAATGGGCAGAACATCAAATGTGGAAAAGCAGCGGGGTTCAGTTGCTCCATGATTCCTTGTGCAAGAATGTGACCACTTCAAATAAGCCCTTGAATTAAAAACCAATGAAATAATCAATCTCCACTCAGCAAGGTATTCTTGTATGAGATTCTTTGCCAGGGGATGCCATGGTTCAGATATTGAAGTGATTCAGAAGAAAAATAACT
>NW_026625385.1:13722-14911 GCF_030028575.1 Malurus melanocephalus | reverse complement strand
CTGCTCCGTGCTCTGGGCAGGGGAGGGATCATCTGCATTAATTCCAACCAGAAAGGGATCAGCAGGGAACAGGAGCCACAGGAAATTCACTGGGAAAGAGATCTTGGGAACAGCTCCTTCCTTCCCTGGCAGAGCTCAAACCCCCTCAGGCCCCAAACACCTCTGCCTGCAGGGATTCACTGAATTCTAGGAATTTCTGAATTGTGAGAAATGTTCAGAGTCTTCACAAATACAAAATAAATATTCAAGGAAAAAAAAAAAAGATGTTAAAAAGTCTGTCCTATCTGACACAATCTAATTTGAACTCAAATATGGCCCCAGATAGCTCAGTTTATAGACAGGTGAGCATGAAACAAAACTTTTTCAGTGATTTCTGTGGCTTTGACCATTTATTACATTCAGGTAAGATTCTAGAATCCAGAATAAGGTCACTGAAACAGACAAGGCGTTTGCCTTCTGGTGTGAAATAACCAGCAAACTTTTTTTATAAGAAAATACAGGAGACAGTATTTTTGTATTTTTGAAAAAATACTCTTCCCAGACTGAAAACATAGAAATCGGAGCAAAGAGGGGTGCAAATCCATCTCATTTTTTCCCTTTTTGCATTCATAACTCGAATGTTAATAAAAGCAGCATTAGTTAGATAAAAGCAGTTATGGTTCAGATGACAGATATTATAGAATGAAAAACTGCTTAAATATTCACGCCTCTAAGTAAAGGGATCTTAATCTACAATTAATTGTAAGAATACTTACTGTCAAATTGTCTTCAATGTCAACCAAAAAAGAGTTTCCCAATGTTAGCATCTCTCTTTTGCCCTGTAAATCTAAATGCACAATGAAAATACCTATTGATAAGAGCTTTTAAAATGGTAATGAAATCCTATGAAAATAAACAGCAGAAGTAATTTCTTCTCTATGGTAAAAGACATTCCTCACCTTTAGAGGGCTTGGCCACTGAGGCATAAACGGTTTAAGACTGAGACACAGGACTCAGGTGAGGAATTCCCAATTTTTGCTGCTCCTGGTGTGTCTGAATCTCTGCTCCAGGAACTGAAGCCTCCCCATCACGGTGCCAGCTCTGATCCTGTGCTGGAGATGCCATTCTCTCCCATCCTGCCCAGGCTGCTCCCCTGGTTTGTGACAGATGGGGGAGAAGGGTCCTGAACCAACCCTGTGTGTCACAGCAG
>NW_026625385.1:7924-9492 GCF_030028575.1 Malurus melanocephalus | reverse complement strand
GGTTCAAATCACCACCTCATCAAATTATGTTGGCTGTTAATCAACTAAATGCTTAAAACAGACAGTCAGTGCAGTGAAATGAAATTTAGCTTTTTAAGGAAGCTCATCTGTGCACATTACTCAAGATAGTTAGGTATTATAACGTGGAGACTTTAAAAAATAAGCGATTCAAGCCAGCAGGGAATATTTTTAAATGTGGATATGCTGTAGATAGCACTGTGCTGCTCTGACTCTCCTCTGGCTGAGCGTTATCACCACTCTTTAATAAAAACTTGGTTTGTGCCTTACAATTTTTGCTCTGTGGAGTCAAAACATTTTTCCAGCAGCAGAAGATCAGAAGTTGCAGGTCATGTGCATCTTGTGAGATTTGTTTTTCCTCCTGGAGGAGAATACGGCTTGTGCCACATGGCAGAGGTTTTGAAATGCACGTGTTGAAGGCTCTGCTTTAGAGATGAAAAAATGAAGAGTGAGAGCAGAAATTTGCAGCTTTTTTTGTGTCTTTGCACTTCAGACTGTTACTGAATGTCTGGGGTTTGGAAATTCTCCTCATTTTCACCCTCTTTCTCTCTCTTCACATTTCTTCAAGCTAAAAATTCTGTGAAATCAGTTTTTGGTGTAAAATTCATAGAGCACGTGGCAGAAGTGAAACCAGCAGCAGTTGGATACTCCAAGGGTCATTCCTTCCCTACAGCCAGGAATAAAGAACAAGGGTCAGGAACAACAATATTTGCATTATCTCCCAGATGTTTTCTATCTTTAGTTCATATTTCCCCTCTGTTCTTACTCTGAAATCTCATTTGTATGTGCAAAAAAAGCAGCCAAGAAACCACAAAAACTGAGGAGAAACAGATGTGTCCTGTGGCCTTGGCATTCCCATGTACAGGAGATGTTGTGAAACTTCTTCAGTGCCAGAATTTCTCATTATGAGGCACAAAAACATCACCAGCAAGGATGGGGTGGATGAACAGAAGCCCCCCCTGTCCTGGACCATCCTCCCCCTTGCAGGTGGCACACACAGGTTTCCTGCCATAAAATACAATTTAGATCTGTTCATACAAGGATTGTTTATTTTCTTCTTTGAAAAATCAGCAATTCCCTCCCAGCGGTGTCAAATCATACAGGGTTTGTCCCAAAGGGGAAAGATAAAAATCCATCCTGCTTTGGGAATGGTTTGCTACCCAAAAAAGGTACCAAGTGCTGCCTTTTCAACATCAAACACCCTGGTAAAGAATTCCTTTGGTTCTTAAGGGCTGCTCAGTGCTGAAGGGACTCTGAAGAAATAAATAAGAAATAAATTCTTTAAAGTATGCAGAAAGAGAGAAAGGACTCATTAATGCAGGAAAAGATAACTAACTGGTGAGATTCAGCTTTATGCTTCTTCTATAAAGCATTTCAGAGACCAAAAAAAAAAGGTATTGAAACGGAATAAAACAATTTCACCCCCTATAAAGTGGAATTAATGATCTAAGCTTGATACAATGATTTTGTGTCTGCAGAAGTGTTTTAGCACCTAGTTCCCACTGGAAAGGGGCAACCCATCCAAAATAGTTTAACACCAGTTTATTTTT
>NW_026625385.1:4992-6522 GCF_030028575.1 Malurus melanocephalus | reverse complement strand
AGAAAAAGAAGATAAATGGTTTGACTTACACAATGTGGCCTACAAAATGAATCTGCAGAGCTGTGACTTTTGTAGTTTTGCCTCAGTGAGGTTTTTACCCTTTGCCTTTCTGATTYTCAARTTTWAAAAATACATAAACSCAGAACWCTCTGAATYCATGACCTRCWGTGYTTYKGYRTTAATCTTTCAGACTTTYGACTCCTTCATCTGAAWTTTTGAGAGAGGGTGAGGATGCCTGGGTCAGAGCAGCCCATCAGTCACTGGAGTTTCKCTGTCTCCTTGTGATGTGAACCACCCTGTGTGYCCAGCTGAGCCTTTGGAGCATGGCTGGGACTTGTCTGCATTGCACATCAGGCAAGTTCTTAAAAATCAGTTTGATAGGTAACCGAAAGGGATCATTTTCTGTCCTTGGGTCTCAGAGTTTGAAAAATTCTGGTGAATTCCTCTGTAAATCCGACAATCTGCAGGAAAGATGAGCTGACCCAGGCTGTGTAATTACTGAAGTCCAACAGATGAAAAGCCCTGAGCACACAAAGCTTCRTGAGCAAAGTSGTGMTGGGCTGCATCACTCASCAGCAGTGCCAAGGGAGGCACCTGAGCCAGGTCAGGATGGAGCTCTCTGGCTCTTGTGAGCAGAGAGCAGGGGCTTTCAAACAGCAAAACTTCTAAAAAAGAGCTCAAATTGGCAATGTTCAGTTATTTTTTACTTTCCATTTTAATAAGGAAAAAATGAAGAAATAGAGAAAGGAGGAATTCAAACCTTTTCTTGGTGTGTTTGCATCTCATCTCTTCATCTCTCATTCACAGCTGCTTCAATGGGCAAATTCAGACTGAAAAAGACAGCTCCTGAAGTCCCCCAGGATTCTGTCTGGCCTTGACTCACCCACCACCTGCCTGTTCTCCTTTTAGCTAATCAAAATGCAGACAAAATCACAGTTTGAGATGGGACATTGCAAATAAACTTACAGTCATTAGAAGAATCTTATTTAAAAAGAATTTCAGCCACTAAAATAAAGAGAAGGTTAACAAATTATAAGGACATCTTCCACTTTGAGTATTATTCCATAAGAACTGAATATCTTAACTGAATGAACTCAATTTTACAGAATACACTTGGTTTAAAATTCAGCATTTCTACTGTGCTTTAATATGCAATTACTGTGCCAGAAGCAGTGAGATTACCATGAAAACCTGTTTCACAGCACTGGAACTGTTTATGGCTTCGTATTTAATTGTTCCTTGTTCTCTCTGCCCATTTCAATGGAAATGCCATCATGTACATGCTCTGTTAGGGTTTCTGAGCAGCATTTCTGAACCACATCTTTGTTGTGGGTGTTTCCCAGCCACAATTTGTGAACTTTCCCGTGGGATGCAGGGGACACAGAAAAGGGAGGGATCTCCCAGCAGTGGTGGAAACTGGGGGCTCAAAACCCTGGTTTGCTGACAAATGTAACAGCCTTTGCAATCATAAATTGTTCTCATTTTCCTAAGAGATCCTGGATGTTATTTGAGAGTCAGGATATTCCTTTC
>NW_026625385.1:1519-3682 GCF_030028575.1 Malurus melanocephalus | reverse complement strand
ACCTGAACACTGTCCTCATTCATCACAGCTGCAAAGCGTGGTGTTTCTTTGTGTTTTATTAATTTTTAAACCTCTTCTAGTTGACTTCCACAAGAATGCAACAATAGTTGTGTCTATTTAAAAGTATCAAACATTGTGTACGGAGGAAATTACAACTTGCCTCGTTTTCCATGCTGAAATTTCTGTCACTTGAACAAAATATTAGGTACAGAACTCTGACTTCAAAATTGGTCTTTTTTTTTTTTTCAAAATACAGAATTGGAGAAGATAAACAAAATTAAACTTTGTCTATGAAGTTTATATTATAACAAAATAAAACAATAATAATTTGATTTTATTCAGTAGTGACTGGTATTAATATTAAAGGCTAGCTTTTGGGCTGGCTTGGGTTGTTTACTTTTTTAACCATATGCCTAAAGTATATTTTGTTTGCCTTCCTAATGAACCTCTCATTGAATTTGCAGCTGTCTTCTCACGAGTCAAAATGAACCTGGCAAGCAGAATGAGTCTGCTGTTGACACCTGTCATAAGGCACAACGAGTGTTGTCTCTTTTTAGTAATAAGATCTGGTAAAATGTGTTTTATTTTGATAGCAGGAAGATGGGGTGATCCATCAGTCTCAGGGTGCTGGACAAGGGCAATGAGTTTCCCCTCCACGCCACCATTTATCCTCACCTGCTCCAACCCCAAGCACCTCCCAAAAGCTGCCTTTGTGCAGCTGCTGCTGGGCTCAGAGAAATTTAATTTGCAGAGAAAATTCCACCGCCCTCCTTTGCAGAGAGACTCTGCTGATGGGCATCAGCATCAAGGAGGATGAACAAACATTTCACACTGGTGCTCCCCATGTGCATTTTGTGAGGGTTTTCCATTATCTACACACTTTCCTTCCCAAAGGAGATTTTCTTTATTCACAGTGTTAATGAATAAAGGAAATGCTCTTTGTGCTCACACAGTGATGGCAGGGCCAAGCACAGACTCTCTCTCCTCCCACCAATCCACATCCCCACCTTTATTTTCCTTATTTAGGATAAAAGCCAGGCCAGGTTCCCAAGTTCCCCACAGCACTTTAACTTTACTAATGGGCCCATAAATCCCAGACAAGCAAAACAAATAAATCAACAATGGTCTGTTAGATCACTATAGACTGAAAAATTCTGGTTAAACTCCAGAGAAGATGCAAGATTTTAGAAGTTTGTGTCAAATATAACTGTGGGATAAAGCACACAGGCAAATAGTCTCATTTTTGTCTCACTTCATCACGTTCTTCCTGTTGATTCATTCATTCCTTTCTCCTCACAGCATAAATGTCAGTGTCATGTTAATGCCTTTTTCACCACCATTTAGAAAGTCAATTTGTCAGAGCTATGAAAAGGGCCTATTTAAACTTTCAGCTACAACTGAAAAATATTCTTCTTTATAAAGCATTCAAACCCAAGTTTCTCTGAAAGCCAGAAATAGTTTTTAAGAGAAACTAATTGAAAATGTACTTAAAAAGTTAAGATTATACATAACTGGGAAAACCCTAATAACCTTTTTTTTCCTTTATGTCTTCTTCCTGAGTTATTTTTGCTCTCTCCTTTTATGCTATTTTCTGTAAATGCCTGATTTGGCTCAAAAGCCCTTTCCAACAAGAAAGTCCTGCAACAAACCTCAGCTTATTCACACTATTTGACATCTGTGCAGACTTTCTGCTTCCCAATGCAAGGCCCATGATATCCCTGGGATCTAATCTAAAATAAAAAGCAGTGGGTCATTCTGAGGCTGAAAAGGCAATGATGATAAAAGACCACTCACAGCAAGATTAGCCCCATTATTTCTAGGGCACCAACAGAAAGGATATGCTTGAGCTGGTTCTAAAAGTAGCTGCGGCTACCCATGTGGGCTTATCTTTTCTGTTTTAGATAACTGAGCAACTTAAATTTACAAGAAAAAAAAATCAGTTGAGGCAAGGTTAAAAATTTGCATGGCAGACTAAATTTTCTCAAAATTATTCCACTMAAACATGAGGAGTTGTAACTTATGCTATAAACTAAACTGAGATATTGTGTCTGTCATCATCTCCAGGCAAACATAATTYATGTTATTTTTGCTGTCAACTGTGAAGTTCCTGCATATTCCGAGAATCTGCCAATTGTTGGGAAGTCACTGCTTTGGGAGTCTTTG
>NW_026625385.1:0-1137 GCF_030028575.1 Malurus melanocephalus | reverse complement strand
AAGTTGCTTTGTTACAGGGATTCTTCTGAGAAACCTTTGCAGTGGAGCTGAACTCCGAGCTGGTGCACCCCAAAGCAGCCCCATTAATTTGCTCATCTCCTCCTCTGCAACACAAGAATTCCCAGTTAGTCCTGGCAATGGAATTCCTTGTGTAAAACCAGGTGAGGGTCTGTAGGGGAGAATTCTGGGACTCAGGAAAATGTGCAGCCCCATAAGTAGCCAGGGTCTGCAGAGTGAAACAAAATCTCTCTCACAGCACAGACCCTGCCTGCCACGAGCCCTTTAAAGAAATGGAAACCCAGCTCCTCAAGCAATTCAAATTTATTGTCAATTATTGTGTGTGCAAAGTGAGTCTTAAAGCAAATRAATGACTTGCCATGTCAAATGAGAACTAGCAAAAAACTTTTAAAGAAATTCCAAATTAGTATAAAGCAGGAATCCAACCTGTCATATCTAGGACAGCAGGAAGACACTTCCATCTCTCTTAATAATTTTTTCCATTGATGGGACACTGAAAAATTTCAGGCAAACCTGAACAAATTACATTTGTGTAGTCTCTTTAATGTTTTCAGTTGAAAAAAAAACCAGATATAAGTGTGCATGTCATCTATGATTACAAGTCAGAGCATTTATCATAAAAGACATCTAAGATTTCTAATGTGGTGATCATCTTTTTGAAAATTAAGTTTACATCCTCCTGAGTACACTCATTGCTGGCTGGACCATTCCTGGACACAGATGACCATCTGGCTGTGCAGCCTTTCATGAGGTCAGTCCTGTTAGGGACAGCTTTGGCCTCTGCTGACCACCAGGTCCCTCTGTAATTCCTGGGCATGATATGATGGCAAGAAAACTCCAGGGATCTTTACTAACTGGCTTTTTTTTAATACAAATCTTGTTCTGGAAGCAAGGAGAGCTCTTGATGATCAGCTGTGGTCTCCAGTGTGCATGTTCATGTCAAATGGGCAAAGATGTTTCCAAATACATTGAATTTTCTAATCTAGACACAGTCCTTGATTTTCAGCTCCATGGTAAGGACTGCAGTGTTTAAAGGACATCAGGTTATCTGTATGTCTGCTCTTCCCCAAAATCCTTAATGGTTTCATTTTTCTACAAAATCCTTTTTTTTTTTTTTTT
>NW_026625384.1:11135-12637 GCF_030028575.1 Malurus melanocephalus | reverse complement strand
TTAGATGGTGCAATCCCCCATATACCCAGCGTGGAATAATGTCAAATTTCTAACTGAACAAACTGATTGGAGAATTTATTTCCAGTTTCTTGGTGTCACCATCCAATCTGGCCCTGAACACTTCAAAGAATGGGGCAGCCATAGCAGTAGGGGCTCAGCACCCTCCCAGCCCAGAATTTCATCCCAATATCCCATCTAACCGTGCCCTCTGGCAGCAGGAAGCATTCCCCGTATCCTGGTGCTCCAGATCTGGATAATAATCCCCACATTTACCTGCAGAAGAGTTCTGGGGTGAGGCAGGAGCCAGTCCTGGAACAGAAGCACAGATGTGTATGGTTTGTGGCTTTATGGAGGATCTGCGTTCTGGGCTAGGACAGTACAACCCTCTGCAGATTTCAGTCTCTTTATTAAGAAAAAGGCATATTACAACAGCTTCTAAAGTTCAGCTCCGTACTCTAATCTCTGGSTGTTAACACATTTTGAAAAGCACTTGGTTAAAAAGCAAAGTCAACACGAGTGTCATCCTGGCGAATAATGGTGACATGTAGCAAAATGAACATTCAAATGAAGCAGAGCAGTGTCAAACCTTTGGCATGTGTCCCTCGGCAGCGGCGCTCCCAGCACGAGGCACAGGCGTTTATTGTTCTCACTGAGATTCTCAGACTCAGCCAAGGACAATGTTTTTGCTCCGATGAAAGCACAGCTTCTCTGGGATCAGGGAGATGAGAGCAGGAGTGCTGCCCTTCTCACCCTTCTGGCAGAGCCCTCCCGGGTGCCAGCACAGCTTTGGGCAGGCACAGGGGATGTCCCCACCCCATGGGGTGACAGTGACCTTGAAAACACAGACACTGCTGGTCCCTGCAGGGCGAGGGGCTGTGTACCCACAGCCACGGGCAGAGAGGCTCTGCTGCTTCAGACATGCAAAGATTTGGGGSATTGCCTCGGCCCCACAGTCCAATTCCTGCAATAATTGCCACAACAGCAAAGGGAGCTTTTTTGGAAGCTGCAGGGTCAGTGAAATGTCTCGAAAGAGGCAGGAGGGATCAGCACACCCTGGCCAGCATTGGGGTGTGGGTTTGGTGCACCTCTCACACAAAACCAGCTTCACCGCCCTGCTCCTGCACAAAAAGGGGAGGAAGGGCACAGTGAAGGGATCGGGTGTGGTGGCACTGCCCAGTGTCACCCTCCGTGTCCTCCTGCCCACAGGCACTGTCCCTTCGTGTGCTGGGACACAGGGACAGCAGGGCCAAAGCTGGCCAGGAGGACACAGAGCAGAAATGGGGCCCTGGGGAGCAAAGGGCAGCTGTGACAGCGAGGGGACACGGGGCTTTGATCCTTGTGCTTTAACGGGCCATGGTGTGTGGTGGCCCTGCAGTGCTCAGGGATCCTGGGATCCTCCTGTCCCCAGCCCAGCTCCTCCTGTCCCCCAGCTCCTCCTGTCCCCAGCCCGGCTCCTCCTGTCCCCAGCTCCTCCTGTCCCCAGCTCCTCCTGTCCCCAGCCC
>NW_026625384.1:7171-9902 GCF_030028575.1 Malurus melanocephalus | reverse complement strand
AGGATGTTCTTGCTGTGCCACTGCCCCCTTTCCTGGGCACCCAGGACAGAGCAGCCCTCAGTCCCTGCAGAGCACCATCAGCTGGCCCAAAACCTGCCTTTGCTTGCCATGAGGTGGCCCCCAGAAGCTTCCCCGGGAAGCCACCGGGGCTGCCCCAATGCAGAGTGTGTCAGCACAGAGCCCTGCAGCCTGGGAAGGTGTGGGGATGGGAAAAACACGGCTGGGAGTGCTTGGATAGCCCAGCAAAGACATTCAGAAAATATGGCTTTTTAGTTAATGGGGTCAAGAACTGCCTGACTGATAGGCTCAGGCTTAAAATAAGTCCAGGGGAGTGTTCACCCCATTGCCAAGACCGGCTGTGCCACAGCGAGTGCAGGGGGTGCATCTTCCCCATCCACCACTCACCCCAAATCTGCTGCAAGGAACATCTGAGACATCGCTTTTCAGAGAGCATTGGGGAAAAAAACCAAAAATAACAATAACAATAATAAAAATAATAATAGTAATAATAACGAGAATTTAAAAAAGAGCTTAGCAAAGCCAACACATCAAATGCACAAGGCTCTGCAGAGCTGCAGGGGTGCAGAGGAGAGGAGCCCGGCTGTTGGTGTGCAGGCAGCTCTCAGCACGTGCTGCTTCACAAACACAAAACGATGTTTAACAGCCGAGCGTTATTGCTRTGCTTCCATTTCCATTTCCAGGGTAATCATTAAGCTTTCCAGATCAGCATCAAACAGTGCCCGTCCCACATAGAGCACGGAGGTGTTGGCGGTTGATGCTCCTCAGTCTGTGCTTTCGGGTGCTCCGAGCTGCGTGTGCCCTTTGCACTCCCGAGGTGCCCAAACGCACCTACAAATCCCTGTACCCCTCATTTCCCCCTGCTCTCAGGCTCCTGGCAGCTCCAGCAGCCTTCTCATTAAAAAATAGGAATACTTGTCTTTTTTTKRWYTTTTTTTTATCGTTTTGATCTCTTCGATCGTTTTATATAAATACAAAGATTAAAATAATTTATCTCAACATCATTTCTATTACAATCATACAGTGTTTTCCCCCTCAAAACAAGTGCATGTATGTGTATATATATATATATATATAAGTGTAGATATAGTATCTCTAGAGCTTCCCTCCCCCCAAAAAGCAGCAGTGACTGAAGCAGGGCCAGCACGCAGGAGCTGATCCTTCCTGCTCCAGGGCAAACAGGAGGAACAGCACAGGGCTGACCCTCACAACCCATTCCAAGCACATTCCACAGCACTGAGGGGAATTGGGGTGCTCTTTCCCCATCCTTTGGAACCCCTGTCTGCCCATGGGGCTGCAGAGCTGCCCTGCTGCCTCCCCACACCGAGGGACTGCCAATGACATCAATCCTTGAGCAATTTTAATTAGTGCTGGGGAGGAGGAGAGAGGACCCYGCAGCTTCATTTCCATACTAGGCACTACGGATGATGATTGCTAGGAAGGTATTTACACGGGGGAAGGATCGCACCTCCCCCTCGCCTTTTCAATGTTTAAAAGTTGGGACAGTCACAAACACCATGATCTCATGAAGGAGTTTGTCATAAACAAGCAACAGACTGTGTCTATCAGGATTGTCTAGGAAGGACGGGAAACAGCAAAAAACGCGGGGAGAGACAAATCTGCAGCAGAACCTCTCAGAATGAGAGCCCACGGCAGAGCTGGGAGTGCCAACCCTCAGGGAGGGGAGCAGGAGGGGTYTTTGCCCTCCACAGCCTGACTATTTACATCACAGCCAAAGAAAACCTACAAAAGCTGCTAATTCCTGCCCTGCTAGTGCAGCTCGTATGCTTCGGGGTTAATTTTTTACCAAAGAGTGGGCTTGGAGGCTGCTGCTGTGAATCTCGTAAAAGCATTTTAATAGAATAYATATAAATATTGAACTACAAAAATAGACAGCTCTGACTGCACGGGCACACCGAGGGTGAGCGTGGGCAGGCCAAGCCTCACCAGTCTGTGAGGGTGATGTCTTTCAAGAGGTTTCAAACTGAATTTGGAAGGAAATGGGGTCTGATCTCACCCTGCAGCTCATTCCTGCCCACACCACCACTGAGGCAGCAAGGGGCCCATGGGAGGATGCTCCCACCAGGCTGGCAGGGTGCTGGTTGTGGCCAGGGGCCAGTCCTGGGCTAGCAGCCCATGTGCCAGGGTGAAATGTGCCCCTTTGATTGCTCTGAGCAGCACAGTCCAGCAGCAGCAGCAGAGCACAGGGACCTTTGCCCTGCCTGGCAGCCAGAGCTCTCCCTGCTCAGGGTGTTTCACAACAGCAGGGGAGGGATTGGAAAGCTGAGGGTTTGGTTGGGAATGGGGCAAGGCTGCTCCAGGGTCCAAGGCAGCTGTGCCTGGCTGTGCTGGGAGGGACTGGGGGTGATGGGGAGGATTGGGGGTGCCCAGCCCTCAGCAGCAAGCGCAGAGCCGGCTGTGGATGTGACTGAGAACCCAACGCTGGTGCTGAGGACAGCCCTGTGCAGGGCAGGGGGTGCAGAGTGCTCCAGCAGCACATGGGGCTGGCTGTGGTGGGTGAGGAGCCACGGGGTGTCCAGCAGGACTGYAAATCTCAGCTGTGGTCCTGCTGCCTTGTCCGAGTGCTGAGAGTGAATGGGATGAGGGGAAAATCCGCTGGAGGTGCCAAACTGCTGCACAGGGGAGCGAGGGGTGGGATCTGTCCAGCACAGCAGCACTGAGAAAGAGATCTCTCCATCACCCACAGGATCGA
>NW_026625384.1:0-6055 GCF_030028575.1 Malurus melanocephalus | reverse complement strand
CGTTCAGCTGCTGCATCCTGGAGAACATTCCTGGTGATGTCCTGAGCCCCATTCATCTGCCTGCATCCCAGAGAACATTCCTGGCGATGTCCTGAGCCCCGTTCAGCATCCTGGAGAACATTCCTGGCCATGTCCTGAGCCCTCTGCAGGGCCCGGTGATGGCACTGGCCGGGGCTGCAGGTCTGGCTGAGCTCACCCTGCCGTGCCGAGCTTTGCTGCACAGACACCTCCAGGCACCCCGGGCCAGGGAAAGCAATCTGCACCCACTGAGGGCAGCAGCAGCAGCAGCAGGAAGGTCTGATCTCATTTCAGAAATGCTGCTTTTTCTATCTTTCTCTCTTTCCTCAGAAGCTCTGAACAGGCACTCGGAGGTGTCCCGTTCGCAGCCCGGTGCCCGGTGCCGGGTGCTCCCTGTCCTGCAGCATTGCTGTARCACCCTCGGCTCGGGCCATTCGGCTCAGGGATCTCCCTGGCTGCCGGTGGGCGGGAGGGGCGTGCAGGGCTCCGCTTTCGGCCGCTCCRTCCCCTCCGAGGGGCTGGGGAAGGAACTGGGCCGGCCCCCGSTGCCGCCGGGCTCGGGCCGTCCCCTCGCCGCTATTCCTGGGCGCGGGGAGGCCCCTGCCTCTTGCCGGGCTCGCCCTTGGCTGCCCGGGGCTCCAGCGGGGGCTGCCGGGCCGATCTGTGCCCGCGGGGAGCGGCGCTGGCACCGGCCGGGGCGCGGGGAGCGCCGGGGGGCTCGGGCGGGGAGCGCTGCGGGGCCGCGTACAGGAACAGAGCCGGGTCGGGCATGGCATCGTGCTCGTCCTGAGCGTCCCTGCTCCTCCTGGCCGCAGCTCTGTGGCCGCGGCGGCGGGGCCGGCTCTCGTTCGGCGGGGGATGCTCGGGGGATGGCCGGGGGCTCGCCCGGGGCCCCGGCAGCCGCTGAGCCGTGGCGTGCAGCTGCAGGGACAGGTAGGCGGCCGCCTCCGTCTGCTTCTGCAGCTCCGTGTCCAGGATGGTGACGCGGTGGCTCCGGCGCTTCAGCTCCTCCAGGAAGCGGCGCTCCTTGCTGCGGAGGCTGGAGCGCAGCGCAGCCACCAGCGTCTCCTTGTGCTGCAGCTCCTTGCGCAGCTCCAGGTTGTCCTTCTCCTTCTCCTGCAGCTGCGCCTCCATCGCCCGGCACTTCTCCTCCAGCTCGCGGTCCAGGACATCTGTGGGTGAAGGCACAGACAGAGGGGTCAGGAGGGGCACTGCTCTGACAGGTCCCCAGGTGTCCCTACCATGGATGTGGCTGCTGAGCACAGCGTGTCCCAGCGGTGCTGCTGAGGCTGCTCGGGTGCTCCTTGAAGCAGGAATCCAGAATTCCCTGTGAGCTYTGTGATCACAGGCTCGCTGCCAGCACAGGCACAGGAGCCCTGGCACGGGAAGCCCGGCGTGGTGCCATGTGTAACACCCAAATGCGGGGTGAAAGCAAAAGGCAGTTTCTGTGGAAGATGTTGTTGCCATGGAACCTGCTGCCTCTACCTCACAGCAGGTTTAAAATTTCCCTAGGTAACTAGTTTTTCACCCTAAAAGTGRCTTTGGATGTGTGCAGAGGGTGTGGGGGAGCACGTGAGCTGGGAGAGAAAAGGAAAAGGTGCAGGGAGATCATCAGCCCAACTTTGGAGGGACTTTTGGCCTCAAAGGCTGGTACTCCAAAGTTAGTGAGGATGGAGATGCTAATCCAGCATTGCAGAGGATGCACTCAGCAGGGAAGGAGTCTCCATCCCGGGAGGAGGGAGAGGGTCCTGGCACTGCTGTCCTGGGCAGGATGGCCGGGCAGATCAGGGAATTCACAGCTCTGGGGCTGGGGTTGAGCCCAGCGGGCAGCGGGAGGGCCGGGCTGGACTCCTGACCCCATTGTGGCTCCAGCACCCGGCTCTTGGCAGCCCTTGGCAGGGTCAGGCTGGCACCTGCCCGTGCTCCCTGGCCTGCCCAGGCCTGCTCCCATCCTCTGCACTAATCTGCTTTTTATGGGCTGATTGGCAGCTTCAGCTCCTCCGTGTTTCGGCAGCTTTATAATGAGKCTTAGGAAGGCAGTTGCAGGCAGTAATTATTGCATGAGTGGCATTAGGAGGGCAATAATTTGATGGCACAGCAGATGAGGTGCTGCCCCATAAACGTGGAGGGCAAAGTGTGCAGCTCTGAAAGGCTGCAGGACGGGCATGGGCAGGACTCGCTGCCGTGTCAGGGTGACAGGTGACACTCTGGTGGCCTCGGGTGGGCACCGGGCATGGTGGCAGCAAAGCCCACTGGGGCTGAGAAGGGACCCCTGGCTCCAGGGAGGGGCTGAGAGTTTGGAATTGCCATGGAGCCAAGGGTGAGGACTCTGCTGGCCCCGGGAGAGCAGCTCACAGCTGAGGATGGAGCACAGGCTGGGGCTTGGAGCCAGGGACAGTGACAGGGACAGTGCCAGGGACTGTGACAGAGACAGTGACAGGGACAGTGCCAGGGGCTGTGACAGGAACAGTGACAGGGACAGTGACAGGGACAGGGACAGTGACAGGGAAAGTGCCAGGGGCTGTGACAGGAACAGTGACAGGGACTGTGCCAGGGACTGTGCCAGGGGCTGTGACAGGGACAGGGACAGGGACAGTGACAGGAACAGGGACAGTGACAGGGACTGTGCCAGGGACAGTGACAGGGACTGTGACAGGGACAGTGACAGGGACCGTGCCAGGGACTGTGACAGGGACAGGGACAGTGCCAGGGACAGTGCCAGGGACAGTGCCAGGGACAGTGCCAGGGACTGTGCCAGGGGCTGTGACAGGGACAGGGACAGGGACAGTGACAGGGACAGTGACAGTGACAGTGACAGTGACAGGGACAGTGACAGGGACAGTGACAGGGACAGTGACAGGGACAGTGCCAGGGACAGGGACAGTGACAGTGACAGGGACAGTGACAGGGACAGTGACAGGGACAGTGCCAGGGACCGTGCCAGGGACAGGGACAGGGACAGGGACAGTGACAGGGACTGTGACAGGGACAGTGCCAGGGACAGGGACAGGGACAGTGACAGGGACAGTGACAGTGACAGGGACAGTGCCAGGGACAGTGACAGTGACAGTGACAGGGACAGTGATAGGGACAGTGACAGGGACAGTGACAGGGACAGTGACAGGGACAGTGACAGGGGCTGTGACAGGGACAGTGACAGGGACTGTGACAGGGACAGTGCCAGGGGCTGTGACAGGGACAGGGACAGTGACAGGGACAGTGACAGGGACAGTGACAGGGACAGTGCCAGTGACAGGGACAGTGTGACAGTGACAGTGCCAGGGACAGTGCCCAGGCAGCACCAGGAGGATTTTCAGCCTCACTCGGGGACAGGGCAGGGACAGGATCCCGCTGCTCCCAGAGCATCCTCTCCCGGCCGGGATTCCCAGGCACCGGCAGCATTTCCCGAGCTGCCCCAGGCTGTGCACGCTGCCACCCCAGCCCCAATGTCCCCTCCGGGAGTGTCCGTGCCCCGTGCAGCCCCAATGTCCCCTCTGTGCCCCTGTGCAGCCCCAATGTCCCCTCGGGCAGGGTCTGTGCCCCTGTGCAGCCCCAATGTCCCCTCTGTGCCCCTGTGCAGCCCCAGTGTCCCCTCTGGCACAGTCCGTGCCCCGTCCCAGCCCCAATGTCCCCTTTGTGCCCTGTGCAGCCCCAATGTCCCCTCTGGCAGTGTCCATGCCCCGTGCAGTCCTGGTGGCCCCTCGGGCAGTGTCCGTGCCCTGTGCAGCCCCAATGTCCCCTCTGTGCCCCTGTGCAGCCCCATTGTCCCCTTTGGCAGGGTCTGTGCCCTGTGCAGCCCTGGTGGCCCCTCGGGCAGTGTCCGTGCCCCGTGCAGCCCCATTGTCCCCTTTGGCAGGGTCTGTGCCCTGTGCAGCCCTGGTGGCCCCTCGGGCAGTGTCCGTGCCCCGTGCAGCCCCAATGTCCCCTCTGGCAGGGTCTGTGCCCTGTGCAGCCCTGGTGGCCCCTGTGCAGTCCTGGTGGCCCCTCGGGCAGGGTCCGTGCCCTGTGCAGCCCCAATGTCCCCTCTGTGCCCCGTGCAGTCCTGGTGTCCCCTCTGGCAGGGTCTGTGCCCCTGTGCAGCCCCAATGTCCCCTCTGTGCCCCTGTGCAGCCCCAATGTCCCCTCTGTGCCCTGTGCAGCCCCAATGTCCCCTCCGTGCACCGTGTAGCCCTGGTGGCCCCTCTGGCAGGGTCCGTGCCCTGTGTAGCCCTGGTGGCCCCTTTTGCAGTGTCTGTGCCCTGTGCAACCCTGGTGGCCCCTCTGGCACAGTCCGTGTCCCATCCCAGCCCCGCTGTCCCCTCTGTGCCCCGTGCAGCCCCAATGTCCCCTCTGGCAGGGTCCATGCCCCGTCCAGCCCTGGTGTCCCCTCTGGCAGGGTCTGTGCCCCGTGCAGCCCCAATGTCCCCTCCGTGCCCCTGTGCAGCCCCAATGTCCCCTTTGGCAGGGTCCATGCCCCCGTTCAGCCCTGGTAGCCCCTTTATCTCCTCGGTGGCCCCCGCAGCCCCAATGTCCCCTCTGGCAGGGTCCATGCCCCCGTTCAGCCCTGGTGGCCCCTTTATCTCCTCGGTGGCCCCGCAGCCACACTCCCCTCACCCCGTGCCCAGAGCTGTGCTCTTACCTTGCTGCCGCGCCTCCAGCTCTTTCATTTCCAGGTCATGGGTGAGCTCTGCAAGAGAAACCCCACAGGACTGAGGAGGAGCATCCCACCCGTTCTGTGCTCCCCTGGGGCACTGACATCACTGAGGTGCAGGGCTGCCTCTGCCACATGGCACTGTGGCCATCTCGGAGCACCTGAGCTGAGCTAAAAATACACAATTCTGCCAATTTATTTGTAATTAAGCAGCCYCGTGGCCAAGACATTGTCTGCGGGAAGCTCTGCTCCTCTGCCAATGCCTTTTCTTTTTCTAAGAGAGTTGCTGAACGCTTTCCAGTGCTTTAAATCAGGACAAAGAGCAGTGAATTGAAAACAGACCAAAGTGTAAGCTGCCACCCAAAGCATTTCATAATTTACGGCTCCAGGCTGATTGCTGCCTCTGCACGTGATGCAAGTGGGGATGGCCTTGTCCCATCACGCTGTGCCTGCAGAAGGATGCTGTCCTGCTCTGTAGCAATGTGGAGCTTCCAAATCTCTCCCAAATCCCTGGAGCTGCAGCACCTTCCTGCCTGCTCAGCCCCGACATGCTGCCTGCTCCCTGCTGCTCTTTTCTGCTCACTGGCTACCCCCAGGCTACAACAGCAGCTCACACAGGGCAGCTCAGGGACCTTCTGGAGTTCGCTTTACCCCGCACACTCGTACAGACAGTCCCTTTTGAATTAATTATCACCACCCACCCAACCACTAACAGCCCTGAGCAGAGGAGAAGAGGGGCAGCAGCAGCAGCATTCAGCTGTTTGGGGGCTGTTTTCTCCCCTGAAAATCAGTTCAAATGGTTAATCTTTGCCCTACATTTTTTTCTTTTAATCTGCTTTCATGTTGACTCTAATCCTCATCACTGCCATCCTCCTGAAACGGAACGCTTGGCTCAGGCTGCTCTGCCTGTCTGTCTTGGAAAACAAATCTGTGGTGAGAAGGCAGAAGTACCTGAGAATGTAATGCAGTTTCTGGAAAGCGTTCAGCACTCTCGACTGCCCYGGTGGGAATCGATGGCCACTGTGCTATTTCTCTGAAGCTAAAATAAYAGGTTTGGAGTCTCGGATATATTTCAAATGCAAACCAAAGCAGTTGCCTGTTCCCAAAGACATTGCTCTGCTGGTGCAGGATGCCAGAGGGGCGAGTGGGGATCTGCTTCTGTACCGTCCCCATCACCCTGAGGGGCAGCTGAGAGAGGGATGGAGAGCATTTCCCACCACAGGGATACCCCAGAGGGATGGAGAGCATTTCCCTCAGGGATACCCCAGAGGGATGGAGAGCATTTCCCTCAGGGATACCTCAGAGGGATGGAGAGCATTTCCCTCAGGGATACCCCAGAGGGATGGAGAGCCTTTCCCTCAGGGATAGCTCAGAGGGATGGAGAGCATTTCCCACCACAGGGATACC
>NW_026625383.1:10871-12614 GCF_030028575.1 Malurus melanocephalus | reverse complement strand
TGCATCTTGCAGGCCTGCAGGAGGTTGTGGCGGTCACTGCGCTTCTGCTCCAGCTTGGTCTCGATGGCCGTCACCTCCTTCTGCAGGTGTGTCATCTCCCTGGGGACAGCGACAGGGACATGGGGACACCGTAGGGACAGCGACATGCATGTGGGGACAGGGACAGCGACAGGGACGTGGGGACACCACCATGGTGACAGGGACGTGGGGACAGGGACGTGGGGACACCACAGGGACACCATGGGGACAGGGGAATGGGGACAGGGACATGGGGACACCGCCATGGGGGCAGAGACATGGGGACACTGCCACAGGGATACATCATGGGGACACCATGGGGACGGGGACATGGGGACAGGGACATGAGGACAGAGGGATGAGGACAGGGATATGGGGACAGACATGGACATGGGAACAGGGACATGGGGACACCACAGGGACACCGCCATGGGGACAGGGACATGGGGACACGGCCACAGGGACACCATGGGGACAGGGACATAGGGATGAGGACAGGGACATGGGGACATCACAGGGACACTGCCATGGGGACAGGGACATGGACATGGGGACAGGGACATGGGGACACGGCCACAGGGACACCGTGGAGACAGGGGGATGGGGACATGGGGACACCACGGGGACACCGCCATGGGGACAGGGACATGGACATAGGGACAGGGACATGGGGACAGAGGGATGGGGACACCGTGGGGACACCATGGGGACAGGTACATGAGGACAGAGACAGGGACATGGGGACAGGGACATGGGGACACCATGGGCACACCATGGGGACAGGGGGATGGGGACAGGGTCACAGGAAAGGGGACTTGTTGGCCCCACCCCCTTTAGCCCCACCTTCCCTCATTAGCCCCACCCCCTTTGACCCCACCCATTTGGCCCCGCCCCTTTGGCCCCGCCCTCACTTGTTGGCCCCGCCCAGTTTCTTGCGGATCTCGTCCATCTCGTGGTTTTTGTCGTTCACCTCCGATTTCTTGGCCAGGTGTTGGTTCTTGAGGTCCTGCAGCTGTGCCATCGTCTCGTCGATGATCTTCATGTGCCGCTGCTCCTCCTGGGGGGAAAGAGCACAAAATCACCCCAAAATATACCAAAAATATCCCAAAATCTATCAAAATCACCCCAAAATAGCCCAAAATATACCAAAATATCCCAAAACCCACACCGAAACAGAGCAAATACACCCAGTGCCGCTGCTCCTCCTGGGGGAGAGAGAGAGCACAAAATCACCCCAAAATATACCAAAAATATCCCAAAATAGCCCAAAATCACCCCAAAATAGCCCAAAATCACCCCAAAATAGCCCAAAATCATCCCAAAATAGCCCCAAATTACACCCAGTGCCACTGCTCCTCTTGCCCGGGGGGGAAACAGGGCAAAATATCCCTAGATACACCAAAATAACCCCAAAATAACACAAAAATATCCTAAAATCACCCCAAAATATCCCCAAATCACCCCAAAATATCCCAAAGTACCCCAAAATACACCAAAATCATGCCAAAATATCCCAAAATACACCAAATACACCCAGTATTGCTGCTTCTCCTGGAGTGAGAAAATACCCCAAAATAACCCAAAAATACCTGAAAAGCCTGGAAAATCTTAAAAAAAACCACTAAAAAAACCCCCAAAACCCCAAACCTTTTTGAGTTTCTCGATCTCGGCCTCGTCCTTGCGCACGCCCTGCTCCCAGCCCAGCACCTTCTCCTGCTCCTCCCT
>NW_026625383.1:6284-8569 GCF_030028575.1 Malurus melanocephalus | reverse complement strand
ACCTGGTTCATTTTTTCCTTCAGGTCCTTCATTTCCCGCTCCCGGCCCTGGATGATCCGTTTGATGTCGTTGATYCGTGGCCCAAAATTGGCCAATTCGCTCTCCAGCTTGGACTTCTCCTGGAAAAATGGGAAAAAATGGGGTGAAAACCCCAAATCACCGAAAAAATCACCAAAAAAGGTGATAATCCCAAAAATTCCTAACTGAAACTCAAAAATCCTGATTGAAACCCAAAAATTCCTGACTGAATCCCAAAAATCCTGTTTGAATCAAAAAAATCATCCCAAAATCCCAAAAATTCCTCATTAAATCCCAAAAATTCCCGATTAAGTCCCAAAAATTCCTGATTGAATCCCAAAATTCCTGACTGAATCCCAAAAATCTATTCCAAAATCCCAAAATCCATTTCTGAATCCCAAAAATCCATCCCAAAATCCCAAAAATTCCTGATTGAATCCCAAGAATCCTGATCGAATCCCGAAATTCCTGCCTGAATCCCAAAAATTCCCAATTAAATCCCAAAAATTCCTGATTAAATCCCAAAAATTCTGGACTGAATCCCAAAAATCCTTTCCTGAATCCCAAAACCTCTCCCTGAATCCCCAAATCCATCCCTGAATCCCAAAATCCCTCCCTTAATGCCAAAATCTCTCCTCAATTCCCAAAACCTGAGAAATTTCACCCCCAAACTCGGGATTTTCCCCAAAACTGCAGATTTTTTTCCCCAAAAAATGCAGAATTTTCCCAAAATTCCTGGAATTTCCCCCAAAAATGGGAACCTCTTCCCTAAAACTCAGGAATTTCTCTCCAAACCTAGGAAATTCCTCCTAAAAAATGGGGAATTTCTCCCAAAAACTGCCGTTTTTCCTCCCGAAACCGTGGATTTTGACCCAAAATCTCGGGATTTTTTTCCCTAGAAATTGGAATTTTCCCAAAATTGTGGGATTTCACCCCAAACCTGGAGGTTGAGGGCCAGGTGCCGGGTCTTGGTCTGCTCCAGGTCGCTCTGGGAGTATTTCAGGTACATTTGGAGTCCCCAAAATCCCAGGATTTATCCCCAAAACTGTGGATTTTTTCCTCCAAACTGCAGATGTTTTCCCTCAAAAAAGCGTTATTTTCCCAAATCCTGGGAATTTCCCCCAAAAATGGGGAATTTCACCCTAAAACTCAGGAATTTCTCCCCAAACCCAGGAAATTCTTCCTAAAAAACGAGGAATTTCTCCCCTAATGTGCGGATTTTTCCCCTAAAGCTGCAGATTTTGACCCCAAATCTTGGGATTTTTTTCCCCAAAAAAACAGGAATTTTCCCAAAATTGTGGGATTTCACCCCAAACCTGGAGGTTGAGGGCCAGGTGCCGGGTCTTGGTCTGCTCCAGGTCACTCTGGGAGTATTTCAGGCGCATTTGGAGCCCCAAAATCCCAGGATTTATCCCCAAAACTGCGGATTTTGACCTCAAATCTCGGGATTTTTTTCCCCAAAAAATGGAAAATTTTCCCAAAATCCTGGGAATTACCCCCAAAAAATGGGAACCTCTTCCCTAAAACTCAGCAATTTCTTCCCAAATCCAAGGAATCCTCTCCAAAACTGGAGAATTCCTCCTAAAAATGGAGGATTTTCTCCCATAAACTGCGGATTTTTCCCCCAAAACTGCAAATTACGACCCCAAATCCCAGGATTTTTTCCCTAAAAATGCAGAATTTTCCCAAAATTGTGGGATTTCGCCCCAAACCTGGAGGTTGAGGGCCAGGTGCCGGGTCTTGGTCTGCTCCAGGTCGCTCTGGGAGTATTTCAGGCGCATTTGGAGCCCCAAAATCCCAGGATTTATCCCCAAAACTGCAGATTTTTACCTCAAATCTCGCGATTTTTTTCCCCAAAAATGCAGAATTTTCCCAAAATCCTGGGAATTTCCCCCAAAAATAAGGAATTTCGCCCTAAAACTCAGGAATTTCTCCCCAAACCCAGTAAATTCTTCCTAAAAACCGAGGAATTTCTCCCCTAACGTGCGGATTTTTCCCCTAAAACCGCGGATTTTTCCCCTAAAACTGTGGGATTTTCGCTAAAAAAACCAGGAATTTTCCCAGAATTGTGGGATTTCACCCCAAACCTGGAGGTTGAGGGCCAGGTGTCGGGTCTTGGTCTGCTCCAGGTCGCTCTGGGAGTATTTCAGGCGCATTTGGAGTCCGTGTGCCTGCGACTGCACCTGGCGCAGCTCGGCCTCCTTGCGCTTGGCCTTCATCTGCTCCTGTGGGGAAAACGGGGAAAAAACGTGAGGATTTGGGAAAAA
>NW_026625383.1:3396-5384 GCF_030028575.1 Malurus melanocephalus | reverse complement strand
CCCTAAATCACCCCCGACTTCTGGAACAGCGTCCCGTCCAGGGCCACCGTCTGTGGGGACATTGGGGTGACATTGGGGACATCCTAAATCACCCCCGACTTCTGGAACAGCGTCCCGTCCAGGGCCACCGTCTGTGGGGACATCATTGGGGACATTGGGGACATTGGGGACACCCTAAATCACCCCCGACTTCTGGAACAGCGTCCCGTCCAGGGCCACCGTCTGTGGGGACATTGAGGGGACATTGGGGACATCCTAAATCACCCCTGACTTCTGGAACAGCGTCCCGTCCAGGGCCACCGTCTGTGGGGACAGTGGGGACATTGAGGGGACATTGGGGACATCCTAAATCACTCCCAACTTCTGGAACAGCGTCCCGTCCAGGGCCACCGTCTGTGGGGACAGTGGGGACATCATTGGGGACATCCTAAATCACCCCCGACTTCTGGAACAGGGTCCCGTCCAGGGCCACCGTCTGTGGGGACATTGAGGACACTGAGGGGACATTGGGGACACCCTAAATCACCCCCGACTTCTGGAACAGCGTCCCGTCCAGGGCCACCGTCTGTGGGGACATTGAGGGGACATTGGGGATATCAGGGACAGGGACACCGCCCGAGATCACCCCTGACTTCTGGAACAGCGTCCTGTCCAGGGCCACCGTCTGTGGGGACAGTGGGGACATTGAGGGGACACTGGGGACATCCTAAATCACCCCCGACTTCTGGAATAGGGTCCCGTCCAGGGCCACCGTCTGTGGGGACATTGGGGACATTGAGGGGACACTGAGGGGACATTGGGGACACCCTAAATCACCCCCGTATTCGGGTGGTTTTGGGATGTTTTTGGGATATTTTGGGGAGGTTTTGCAATATATTTTTGGGATATTTTTTGGATATTATTGAGATGCTTTTGGGATATTTTTGGGATGATTTTGGGCTGTTTTTCGGGTATTTTTTGGGGTGATATTGTTCCTCTGGTGGCCCCCAAAGGCGATGGGGTTTGAGACATTTTTGAGATATTTCGGTGATATTTTGGGGATATTTCTGGAACATTTTTGCAATGTTCTTGGGATATTTTTTGGATGTTTCTGGGCTATTTTGGGGGGTGTTTTTGGGGTGACCTTGTGCCTCTGGTGGCCCCCGAAGGCGATGGGGTTTGAGATATTTCGGTGATATTTTGGGGATATTTTTTGAACATTTTTGCGATGTTTTTGGGATATTTTTTTGATGTTTCTGGGCTATCTTTGGGGTGTTTTTGGGGTGACCTTGTGCCTCTGGTGGCCCCCGAAGGCGATGGGGTTTGAGATATTTCAGTGATATTTTGGGGATATTTTTTGAACATTTTTGTGATGTTTCTGGGATATTTTTGGGATGTTTCTGGGATATTTTTGGGGTGTTTTTAGGGTGACCTTGTGCCTCTGGTAGCCCCCAAAGGTGATGGGGTTTAAGATATTTTGGTAATATTTTTGGAATATTTTTGGAACATTTTTGCGATATTTTTGGGATATTTCTGGGATATTTTTTGGATGTTTCTGKGCTATTTTTGGGGTGTTTTTGGGGTGACCTTGTGCCTCTGGTGGCCCCCGAAGGCGATCCTGCGGGCGTCCTCCACGTTGTCGCAGACCAGCGCGTTCCCGCAGGCGAACTGCAGCGCCTTCTTGATGTGGGGCGGCTCGTAACGGATCACATCGATCACCAGCTTGGCCCCACGCAGCTCCCGCAGCTTCTCATCTGTGGGTTTGACCTGAAATCCCAAAAATTCGGGGGTTTAGAACCCAAAAATGGGCTCCAAACACCCCCACAGCTTCTCGTCAGTCAGTGTGACCTGAAATCCCAAAAATTCGGGGCTTTAGAACCCAAAAATGGGGTCAGAACCACCCACGCAGCTCCTGCAGCTCCTTGTCGATTGGTTTGACCTGAAATCCCAAAAATTCGGGGGTTTAGAACCCAAAAATGGGGCCAAAACCTCAAAAATGGAGCCAGGCT
>NW_026625383.1:0-1528 GCF_030028575.1 Malurus melanocephalus | reverse complement strand
TCCAGCGGCAGGAAGGTCTCGGGCTCGCCCCGCTGCTCTTTGATGTACTGGATGCAGTCCCGGCCCGTCTTCTCCGAGTCCACGATGATGGCGTCCATGTTCTTCCCCAGAACCTTCGTCACCGCGATCTGGTACTTCTTCTGCGTGGGCTGGCACAGGTCGATCAGGCGGCCGTACTGCAAAGGGGATACGAGTTATGGGGTCAGGGATCTCAAAAATGGGATCAGGGACCCCAAAAAGGGGGAGAGGGACCCCAAAAATGGGTCAGGGGACACCATCAATAGGGTTGGGTTCTTCTGTGCAGGCTGGCACAGCGATCAGGCGGCCGTACTGCAGAGGGGGCAAAAGTTATGGGGTCAGGGACCTCAAAAATGGGATCGGGGACCCTGAAAATGGCATCAGGAACCCCAAAAACAGGGTAGGGGACATCAAAAATGGGTGTGGGAACACTAGAAATGGGGTCGAGGCATCAGAAATAGGGTCGGGTTCTTCTGCGTGGGCTGGCACAGGGAGATGAGACATTTTACTACAAAGGGGACAAAAATTATTGGGTCAGGGATACCAGAAACTGGATCAGGGACCCCAAAAATGGGGGTGAAGGGGTCCCAGAGTTCACATGCACATGACGGGGTCGGGGGCAGTTTTTGGGGTGGTTTTGTGGTGATTTGGGGGCAGTTTTGGGACAGTTTTTTTTGGCATTTTTGGGCCGATTTGGACGTGGTTTTGTGGTGATTTGGGCACAGTTTTGGGCCAGTTTTTGGGCATTTTGGGCGCAGCTTTTGTAGCGATTTGGGTGTGGTTTCGGGCCAGTTTTTGAGCACTTTTGAGCCAATTTTGGCGCAGTTTTTGTGGCAATTTGGGGGTGGGTTTTTTGGGCAGTTTAGGGTCTGTTTCAGTGCAGTTTTTGTGGCGATTTGGGGGCGGTTTTGGCCAATTTTGGTGCAGTTTTTGGGCCGATTTTGGCGCAGTTTTTGTGGCTATTTGGGTGCAGCTTTTGGGCCGATTTTTGGCGCAGTTTTTGTGGCAATTTGAGGACAGTTTTGGGCCAGTTTTTGGGCATTTTTGGGCTGATTTAGGTGCAGTTTTTGTGGCTATTTGGGCACAGTTTTGGGGCAGTTTTTGGGCATTTTTGGTCCGATTTTGGCGCAGTTTTTGTGGCAATTTGAGGACAGTTTTGGACCAGTTTTTCAGGCAGTTTTGGGCCGATTTTGGCGCAGTTTTTGTAGCGATTCGGACGTGGTTTTGGGCTGATTTTGGCACATTTTTTTGTGGCTATCTGGGCGCAGTTTTTGTGACTATTTTGGCACAGTTTTTGTGGCTATTTGAGCGCAGTTTTTGTGACTATTTTGGCACAGTTTTGGGCGTTTCCCTCACCACGGAGCCGGGGTAGAGGCGTTTGATGCTGTCCATGATCTCGGCCTTGCGCTGCTGCCGGCTGCTCTCCTGGCGGTCGATGCGCGCGTCCCCGAGCTGCTCCATCACCTGGTTCAGCTCCTTGTTGATCTCGTCGATGCGGCGCTTGGCCAGC
>NW_026625382.1:12956-14374 GCF_030028575.1 Malurus melanocephalus | reverse complement strand
TAGGGGTAGAGCAGGAGCTGGGAATAGCTGTGGATGGAGACGAAGGCCTTGATGTTGCCGTGGCTCTTCACAAAGTCCACGATGGATTTCACCTCGGGCTCCGAGTTGGCGTAGGGGCCGTGGTACGTCTCCGTGCAGGGGTTGGAGCTGGCCCCGGCCTCTGTGGAGGAGAGGGTGGTGAAAACTGGGAATTTGGGGATTTCTGAGCCCAGGAGGTTTTCCCACCCCTCAGCTGCTTGGTGGTGATTTAGGAATGCTCCTGGCGCTCCCACTAGGGATTTATGGGGTGATTTTCATTTGTCAGTCAAAGCCCTGGTGGAGCCCCAACCGTCATCTCTGCCATGGAGCACCAATCCCACCTCCTCCCAGGGGACATCAATGGGACTTTGAGCCAGAAAGAACCTTAGAGAGTGGAAATGCCCCACAGGGACAACAGGGGAGCTCTGACCTCCAAAACCAGCGTCCCAGTTGCGGTTGGGATCCACTCCGACGCAGATGGAGCCCGAGTGCTTGGACCTGGTCTTGCGCCACATGCGGTTCTGGAAGGGCAGAGCCACCTCAGCCGGTGCCCGGGGCTCGTGGTGGTCCCATCCCCACCCCATTGACCTCTCAGGGATGTGCAGCACCCCAAAATTCTGCTCCTTAACCCCACCCAGGGGAGTCAGGGAGAGGAAATTCAGGGCGGTACCTTGGTCTGGGTGAAGGCAAAGCCGTCGGGGTTGGTGACAATCTCCAGGAAAATGTCCATGGTCTCCAGGATGGAGGCCACTCCTTCATTATTGGCGTGGTCCTGGACGATCTAGAGAGGGTGGAGGGTTGGAGCTGCTTGTCCTCTCTGCCACCTGGACCCAGCAGTGCCACCACCCACGTGGTGGCCCTTTGGGGACAGAATCTATGTCAGGGACATGGTGGTACCTTCTTGGCGAACCAGACGCCGCTGGCCTGCGTCACCCACTCGCGGGAGTGGATCCCGGTGTCGATCCACACAGCCGGGCGGTTCGAGCCCCCAGTGCTGAACTGGGAGAGCAGAGAGTGGTGTTTGGCTTTGTCCCTGCCACCTTTCCCCCCTCAGGCCACCCCAGACCCCAAATCCTCACCTTGAGCACGTAGAGGGGCCGGTTCTCGGTGGAGCGGCCGATCTCCAGTTTGCTCACCAGGTTGGGGTTCTCGGCCACCAACATGTCCATGAAATTGTAGATCTGGGGGAGAGGGACGTGGGGGTCACTCCCAGCTCACCCCTGCTGCATGTGGGCTTTGCAAGAACCAACATTTTCCCTAAAAATGCCCCAAATCTTGTGCTCTCCCACCTCGTCCAGGGTGTGGTAGGCCTCGTAGTTGAAGGTGTTGGTGGTGAGCGGCAGCTGGCGGCTGCTGCGGAGCATCTCCGTCCGTTCTTCATCCACCAGGGCCTGCGGGAC
>NW_026625382.1:8579-10596 GCF_030028575.1 Malurus melanocephalus | reverse complement strand
CTTTCACCGCTTGGTTCCCATAATCCCACAGCCAGCCCCGTTCCTGCTTTGTTTGGGGGGTGTAAAATGAGGGATGTGGGCTGGGGGTGTCCCCAAAATCTGACCCTGCAAAGTCCAACCTCGTAAAATCCATTCCCGCAAAATCCGACCCCGCAAAATCCGTCCCCACCAAATCCATCCCCCCAAAGTCCAACCCTGCAAAATCTGACCCTGCAAAGTCCGACCCCGCAGAATCTGACCCCACAAAATCCGACCCCACAAAGTCCAACCCTGCAAAATCCCGCAAAATCCGACCTCGCAAAATCCAACCCTGCGAAATCCATCCCCACAAACTCCAACCCTGCAAAATCCATCCCCACAAAATCTGACCCCACAAAATCTGACCCTGCGAAATCCATCCCCGCAAAGTCCGACCCTGCAAAATCTGACCCCACAAAGTCCAACCCCACAAAATCCAACCCTGCAAAATCCCACCAAATCCAACCCCGTAAAATCCATCCCCACGAAATCCATCCCTGCGAAATCCATCCCCACAAAATCTGACCCCACAAAATCCAACCCTGTGAAATCCAACCCTGCAAAATCTGATCCCGCAAAATCCGACCCCACAACATCCAATTCCACAACATCCAATTCCACAAAATCCATCCCTGCAAAATCCAACCCCGCAAAATCCGACCCCACAAATCCAACCCCACAACATCCAATTCTACAAAATCCATCCCCGCAAAATCCGACCCCAAAAACCCAACCCTGCAAAATCAACCCCCGCAAAATCCAACCCCACAGAATCTGACCCCGCAAAGTCCAGCCCCACGGAATCCGACCCCACAACATGCAATTCCACAAAATCCAACCCCGCAAAACCGAACCCCGCAAAATCCATCCCCACAAAACCCGACCCCACAAATCCGACCCCGCAGCCGGTACCTGCAGATGCTCCAGGCTCTGCAGCTCCTGCACCTTCTGCAGCTCCTCATCGCTCTGGGGGACGACGCGCAGCACCTGGTGCCTGTGGGGTCAGGGGGTGCTGGGGACTGTGGGATGAGCTCTGGCCCTGTTAGTCCGGCCTAACCCCACCCCATGTATCCCCCCATCCCAGGGGTTTCCCCTGAACCTTTTCCCCGCACTCCCCAGGGCTGAACCCGCTCCTTCTGCCCCTCCCGGTGCCACCATCCCCATCTCGGCCCCCCTACCCAACAAAGGTCTCGGTGCAGGTGGCCACTGCCACCAGGGCAGCCAGGAGCACGGGGAGCCTCATGGTCAGCGGGGAGAGCCACTCTTGGGTCCCAACAGCACCCTGGGGCCTCTTAAATCCCATGGGGACGGCGGCCCCACAGCTGTCCCCGTTCCCAGGRCCGTGGGAAGGCTCTGGCTGCCACCAGCCAAGGTCAGGCCCTGYTGTTCCCCATCCCGGCACTCCCAGTCCTGGCTAAACCTGTCCCAGGAACCGGCCAGGCCTGGATTGAGTCACTGCTGGCACGGTGACACCGGGAGGTGCCCAAATCCCACCGCCCCCGGTGCCAGCTGAGGGCAGGGAAAGTAGAAAATCAGGATGAGAAAGCACAAAATTTGGATTTTTCACCCATGGGGCTCGGTGAGCTGGATCCCAGCACCACGATGGTGGGGAACTGGTTTGGCTCAGGACTCTGGTGTGGCTCAACCCAGGACAGGGGGCAGAGCYGGTGCCAGGAGCCCAAAATCAACAGCGAGCGCCTCGCACCCAGCCATGGTCTGGGRTGTGCCCCACATCCCCTTGGGAAGGAATGATGGAGCAAAGCTGCTCAAAACCCYRCAAATTTAGGGTTGRTTGCYCAAAAATCCCCATCTCCTCCCRYGTTGGCTGTCGGTTCCAAAGGATGGGGATTTTGAGCCAAAACCGYGAGGGGAAAACGTCCATGATGTCCAGGAGCRCCGGCCAGGTCTCGGTGGCGGTGGGGACGATCTGGGAGCTGGGCAGGAGGAACCCATAGCGGCCCAAATCCCTCAGCTCCAAAACCCCACAAATTTAGGGTTG
>NW_026625382.1:3680-7769 GCF_030028575.1 Malurus melanocephalus | reverse complement strand
GAGGGAATGCCGTGGGGTCAGTATGGATGCTCCAGGACGTGCACCATGATGTCCAGGAGCGCCGGCCAGGTCTCGGTGGCGGTGGGGACGATCTGGGAGCTGGGCAGGAGGAACCCATAGCGGCCCGAATCCCTCAGCTCCAAAGAGAAGGAATATTTGACCCCATTGTCGTAGGCCCAGTCGATGGTGGTGCCTCCTGCCATGTCTGCAGGGACAGGGGGGAGGTGGGAGCCGGTTCCTGCGGGATTTTCCATGGGATGGGGACAGGGACGGGGTGGACACTCACAGATGGTGTTGGCAATGCTGCCRTAGGTGTATTTTGTCCCAAATACAGCGGCCAGGTCGCTCACGGCCTTCTTGGCCAGTTCATTCTGCAAAGAAACCACCAGAAGCAGTGGGATCTGGTGGATCAAGGGGCAGGGGGATCTAGAGCCCATCATTCCCCATCCCTTCTCCTCTCGGTTTTCCCAAAAAACCCTCAGTTTTTGACCTTGCAACCGTTCTCCCTCCAGGAACCAGGTGAAGGGGTTTGACATTCCTGTTTTTTCATGGAACATGAAATCTTTCTCTCAGTCCACTATCTTATCTAAATCTAAATCCATTATCCTATCTAAAASCCATAAATCCTTGGGTTARTTAGGATTTTGCRTTCAGCCAGGGCTCAAACCACATTTTTGGTGCGTTGGCCAGGAAAGGGTTTAAACCACGACAGGCTGCATCTAAGGAGAGGAGCAGGGAGGCTCCCGGGAYGCTCTTCCCAATTTTCCCGGGTCACAGCCCCAATTTTGGGGCCACCTCACCATTTCCTGGTGGTCGGGGTTGGGCGCCATCCTGTACCCGTAGGGGAAGAGCAGCATCTGGGAGTAGCTGTGGATGGAGATGACGGATTTGACGCCGCCGTGGCCGCGGATAAAATCCACGATGGCTCTGACCTCCCGCTCCGAGTGGGGGTGGGGACCGTGGTACGTCTCGGAGCARGGGTTGCTGCTGGAGCTGGCACCTGGAGCACAAAGAAGAAAAATTCCATCCTGAGGAAGGATTTCCATCCCTGGGTTTCTCCTCTTTAGCAGGAAATGTTGATGTTTTGAGGCACAAACRGCCCAGCTCTCACCTCCAAAGCCGGCGTCCCAGTTGCGGTTGGGATCCACCCCGACGCAGCGGGAGCCGGCGTTGATGGACCTGGTCTTGCGCCACAGGCGGTTCTGGAGAGGAAACCGGAGCAGGGATGGGAATCCCAGGAATGGGAGGGAACAACCTCCACCTGCTCCTCATCCCACACCGGGTGGGATTTCCCTCCCCTCCCAAAAACCCCGCAGAGCTGCGGCTGGGACAAAACCCCGCTGCGGTGTCCCCGCACTCACAGAGCTGTGGGTGAAGGCGAAGCCATCAGGATTGGTGACAATCTCCAGGAAGATGTCCATGCTGTCCAGAATGGCCGTGACCGAGGCGTCCCGCCCGTATTCCTCGGCAATCTGCGCACGGAGAGGAGCCGGAGCTGCCCTGGCGCCGCTCGGGGACGGAGCAGCACCCGGGGTGAGATTTGGGGTCCCCGGGGTGTGGGGTCACCTTGTTGGCCGTCCAGACRCCGGTGGCTTGGGTGATCCATTCCCGTGAGTGGATGCCGGTGTCCAGCCAGATGGCCGGGCGGGCGGATCCGCCGGTGCTGAACTGGGATTGTCAAATTGGGAAAAATCTCCTGGATTGAGGAATCCAACCTGGGCAATCCCCACCTTGACCCCAGCCCAGAGCTCTGAGTGTCACATCCAGAAATTYCTTGGAMACCTCCAMGGATGGRCAYTCCAAACCTCCCTGAGCAGCTCCTTCCAAGGCCTGACCACCCTTTCCATGARGAAATTATCCCTAAAATCCACCCTGAGCCTCCCCTGGCCCRSCTCATCCCAAAAAACAGAGGGAATTCCAGGCCAGGCCGCCCCAGGACCCACCTTCAGCACGTACAGGGGTCTGTTCTCGTAGCTCTGCCCGATCTGGATCTTGGAGACAAGGGTGGGATGATCCTCCACCAGGGTGTCCATCCAGCTGTAGATCTGAAAGGAGGAGCTGCTGCCTCACGGGGCTCACCCTGCATCTCACCTTTGGCTTCTGAGGGGACCTGGCACCGAGGAAACAGGTGGAGCTTCCATGGGGAGGACCTGGTTCTTCTGGAGAAGATTTGGTGCTTCCCCAGGGAAAATCTGTTTTTTTCCCTGGAGAAGATTTGGTGCTTCCCTGGGGAAGACCTGGTGCTTCTGGAGAAGATTTGGTGCTTCCCTGGGGAAGATTTGGTGCTTCCATAGGGAAGACCTGGTTCTTCTGGGGAAGATTTGGTGCTTCCATGGGGAAAATCTGGCTTTTCCCTGGAGAAGATTTGGTGCTTCCCCGGGGAAGACCTGGTTCTTCTGGAGAAGATTTGGTGTTTCCATGGGGAAAATCTGGTCATTCCCTGGAGAAGATTTGGTGTTTCCCAGGGGAAGACCTGGTTCTTCTGGAGAAGATTTTGTGCTTCCATGGGGAAAATCGTTTTTTCCCTGGAGAAGATTTGTTGCTTCCCTGGGGAAGATTTGGTGCTTCCATGGGGAAGACCTGGTTCTTCCAGGAGAAGATTTGGTGCTTCCCTGGAGAAAATTTGGTGCTTCCACAGGGAAGACCTGGTTTTTCCCTGGAGAAGATTTGGTGCTTCCCTGGGGAAAATTTGGTGTTTCCCTGGAGAAGATTTGGTGCTTCCATAGGGAAGACCTGGTTCTTCTGGAGAAGATTTGGTGCTTCCCTGGGGAAAATCTGGTTTTTCCCTGGAGAAGATTTGGTGCATCCCTGGGGAAGATTTGGTGCTTCCATGGGGAAAATCTGGTTCTTCTGGAGAAGATTTGGTGCTTCCCTGGGGAAAATCTGTTTTTTCCCTGGAGAAGATTTGGTGCTTCCATAGGGAAGACCTGGTGCTTCTGGAGAAGATTTGGTGCTTCCCTGGGGAAAATCTGGTTTTTCCCTGGAGAAGATTTGGTGCTTCCCTGGGGAAGACCTGGTTCTTCCAGGAGAAGATTTGGTGCTTCCCTGGAGAAAATTTGGTGCTTCCATAGGGAAGACCTGGTTTCTTCTGGAGAAGATTTGGTGCTTCCCTGGGGAAAATCTGGTTCTTCTGGAGAAGATTTGCTGCTTCCCCGGGGAAAATCTGTTTTTTCCCTGGAGAAGATTTGGTGCTTCCCTGGGGAAGATTTGGTGCTTCCATGGGGAAAATCTTTTTTCCTGGAGAAGATTTAGTGCTTCCCTGGGGAAAATCTGGTTCTTCTGGAGAAGATTTGGTGCTTCCCCAGGGAAAATCTGTTTTTTCCCTGGGGAAGATTTGGTGCTTCCATAGGGAAGACCTGGTTCTTCCAGGAGAAGATTTGGTGCTTCCATAGGGAAGACCTGGTGCTTCTGGGGAAGATTTGGTGCTTTCTTGGGGAAAATCTTTTTTTTTCCTGGAGAAGATTTGGGACTTCCCTGGAGAAGACCTGGTTCTTCTGGGGAAAATTTGGTGCTTCCCTGGGGAAAATCTGTTTTTTTTTTCCCCTGGAGAAGATTTGGTGCTTTCTTGGGGAAAATCTGTTTTTTCCCTGGAGAAGATTTGGTGCTTCCCTGGGGAAAATCTGGTTCTTCTGGGGAAAATTTGGTGCTTCCCTGGGGAAAATCTGGTTTTTCCCTGGAGAACACCAGGAGTTGGGACCTCAGTATGAGCAGGAAGAGGCACATCACGAGGTTTTTGCAGAAGGAAAAAGCTCTGAGACTCTCCCAGCAGCATCACAGCCCCAAACTGAGCTCCAAGGACAAGGTGAGACCCCCAAAGCGAAGCTGAAAACATCTCCCATGAGGTGCAAAGTTCCAGGAGCAGCCATGCTGGAAGGGGAAGGTTTTCATCGCCCATCTCAGCTCAAACCTCACCGAGGAGGAGAAAGGAGTCCCTGGGAGGTGTCACCTGTCACCGAAAGTGTCACCACAACCGCCACCACACAGATGTGACCACGGCGTGACCCTGGTAGGACACAGCAAACGCCCTGCACAGGAAGATACCTCATCTAGGGTGTGATAGGAGGAGAAATCAAACGTCCTGGAGCTTCT
>NW_026625382.1:0-1644 GCF_030028575.1 Malurus melanocephalus | reverse complement strand
TCCTCTATGTATATGTTCTGTTCCATCTCAAATCAATCCTGCACCTCCAACATCTCCTGTTGGGCATCACTTACAGCCACTCCCAAAACCATAAAATTCCTTCAGTTTTCCCTTTTTGTACCTTTCCTCCTCTCAACTCCACATTTATCACTTKAACCACAGAACAATTCCCGTTTTTCCCATTCCGTGCCTGGGGGAGGCAGGCAGGAATGAAATAATTTTGATTTTTCCAGAATCGGGGAGCAGCCCTGATGTTTCCTGGACATTTTTGTCTTGCAGCTGCTTGGATCTCTCCCAGCACCCCCTGCCTGAAAGAAAATTATGGGATTGTGGATGGATTCCTTCAATCACTGCATTGTGTCCGAGGAGAAACGGGAAGGTGGGTCAKTCACMTCASARAATATCCTGAGCTRGAAAGGATCAAATCCAACCCCTGGCCCTGCCCAGACACCCCAAAAATCCCACCCTGTCCCTGKGAACATTGTCCAAATGCTCCTGGAGCAGCTTTGGGAATGTGACCATTCCCTGGGRYCTKTTCCWKGTCATGGGATCACCATTCCTGGTTCCAGTGTCACTCCAGTCCCCAATCCTGGGGTTCCCTTTTTTTGGAGAGGTTTTCCCTACTCTSAYYWCAGAATTCCCWCTTTCCATACAAATTRATTCTCATTGCCTGTCCGTTCATTCAGACCTTTCTGGAAGTGGAGTTTTGGGAGTTTTGGGTGRTCCTGATCCCCCCTCAACATTCCATGTCCCATTCCCAGCCTCATTTCTGCTCTGGACTGTGCTGTTCTGATCTCCAGGAATTACAGCCGGGGTGTTTTCCTGGAAAAATGCTGCCCTCCCTCCACACGGCCCCTTCTCCAGCCACAGCTTCTTCTTTCCCATGGNGGTTTTATTCCCAATAATCTTTGGCCATTATTCCCAGCAATCAATGGGTTTTATTCCCAGTAATCCATGGTTTTGATTCCCAACAATCCTTGGTTTTTATTCCCAGAAATCCATGGGTTTTTATTCTCAACAATCCTTGGTTTTCATTCCCAGCAATCCTTGGTTATTCCCAGAATCCTTGGTTTTTATTCCCAGAAATCCTTGGTTTTTATTCTTAGCAATCCTTGGCTGTTATTCCCAACAATCATTGGGTTTTATTCCCAGCAATCCATGGCTTTTATTCCCAATAATCCTTGGCTGTTATTCCTGGCAATCCTCGAGTTTTATTCCAAATAATCCTTGGTTTATATTCCCAATAACCCCTGGCTGTTATTCCCAATAATCCTTGGCTGTTATTCCTGGCAATCCTCGAATTTTATTCCAAATAATCCTTGGTTTTTATTCCCAATAATCCCTGGCTGTTATTTCCAATAATCCTTGGCTGTTATTACTGGCAATCCTCGAATTTTATTCCAAATAATCCCTGGCTGTTATTCCCAATAATCCTTGGCTGTTATTCCCAGCAATCGTTGGGGTTTTTTTTCCCAACAATCCATGGTTTTTATCTCCAGCAATCCTTGGGTTTTATTCCCAATAATCCGTGACTGGCATCACAACCATCAGTGTGAGCTGTGCACACCATCCCTGATCCTCTGGGATTCCACATTCTGGAAAAGCTTGGAGTGACACCCTCGGGGTTCAGCATTCCCAAATTTC
>NW_026625381.1:9869-12850 GCF_030028575.1 Malurus melanocephalus | reverse complement strand
GTCCTGGGAACAGGGGATGCTGTGTCAGTCCCGGGATTGGGGGATGCTGTGCCAGGGGTTGGAGTGTGCCGGGAATAGGAAATGCTGTATCATGGATCGATGCGTCCCGGGAACGGGGGATGCTCTGTCAGGGATCAGTGTGTCCTGGGAACCAGGAATGCTGTGTCAGTCCTGGGAATGGGGGTTGATGCCAGTCCCGGGAGTGGGGGATGCCATGGTAGGGTCAGTGTGCCCTGGGAATGGGGGATGCCATCCCGGGAACAGGGAATGCTCTGTCAGGGATTGATGTGTCCCAGCAACAGGGGACGCTGTGCCAGGGGTCGGAGTGTCCTGGGAATGGGGGATGCCATGGGAGGGTCAGAGTGTCCTGGGAATGGGGGATGCCATCCCAGGAGTGGGGGATGCCGTGTTTGGGGTCTGGGAAACGGGGAATGCTGTGTCAGTCCTGGGATTGGGGGATGCCATGGGAGGGTCAAAGTGTCCCAAGGAACGGGGGATGCTGTGTCAGGGATTGATGTGACCCGGGAGTGGGGGATGCTGTGCCAGGGATTGGGATGTCCCTAGAGTGGGGGATGCTGTGCTTGGGATCCTGGGAACGGGGGTTGTTATCCCTGGGGTTGGAGTGTCCCGGGAATGAGGGAATGCTGTGTCAGTCCTGGGAATGGGGGATGCTGTGCCAGGGATTGGAGTGTTCCGGGAATAGGGAATGCTGTCTCATGGATCAATGATCAATAGGGAATGCTGTGTCAGTCCCGGGAGTGGGGGATGCTGTGCCAGGGATTGGGATGTCCCTAAAGTGGGGATGCTGTGCTTGGGATCCTGGGAACGGGGGTTGTTATCCCTGGAGCTGGAGTGTCCCAGGAATGGGGGATGCTGTGTCAGGGATTGGGGTGTCCCTAAAGTGGGGATGCTGTGCTTGGGATCCTGGGAATGGAGGATGCTGTGTCAGGGGTCGGAGTGTCCCGGGAACGGGGGATGCTGTGTCAGTCCCAGGAACAGGGGATGCTGTGCCAGGGGTTGGTGTGTGCCAGGAATGGGGGACGCTGTGTCAGGGATTAGAGTGTCCCGGGAATGGGGGATGTTGTGTCAGTCCCGGGAACAGGGAATGCTGTGTCATGGATCCATGTGTCCCGGGAATGAGGGAATGCTGTGTCAGTCCTGGGAATGGGGGATGCCATGGTAGGGTCAGT
This sequence comes from Malurus melanocephalus, assembly GCF_030028575.1. Lineage (NCBI taxonomy): Eukaryota > Metazoa > Chordata > Aves > Passeriformes > Maluridae > Malurus > Malurus melanocephalus. The sequence goes on along the minus strand of NW_026625381.1, from coordinate 11,660 downwards.
GTGCCCTGGGAATGGGGGATGGCATCCCGGGAATGGGGAACGCTGTGTCAGGGATTGGGGTGTTCCGGGAATGGGGGATGCTGTGTCAGGGATTGGGATGTCCCGGGAACAGGGAATGCTGTGTCAGTCCCAGGAATGGGGGACGCTGTGTCAGGGGTCAGAGTGTCCTGGGAACACTCCCGGGAACGATCCCGGGAATGGGGGATGCCATGAGAAGGTCGGTGCATCCTGGGAACGGGAGATGGCATCCCGGGAATGGGGGATGCTGTGTCAGTTCCGGGAATGGGGGATGCTGTATCAGGGATCGATRTGTCCYGGGAACAGGGAATGCTGTGCCAGGGGTTGGAGTGTCCCGGGAACAGGGAATGYTGTGCCAGGGGTTGGTTTATCCCGGGAGTTGGGGCTGCTGTGTCGGGTCAAGGGGGTTGTGGGTTTTGTTCTGGGACCCGGGGATTCTGTTCTTGGGATAGCTGCGTCCCGGGAATGTGGGAATGGGATCGGTGCAACCCAGGGACGTGGGAATGGGATCGGTGCATCCCAGGGATGTGCGAATGGGATCGGTGCGTGCCGGGAGTGTGGGAATGGGATCGGTGTGTCCCGGGGATGTGGGAATGGGATCGGTGCATCCCAGGGATGTGGGAATGGGATCGGTGCGTCCTGAGGGTGTGGGAATGGGATCGGTGCGTCCTGAGAGTGTGGGAATGGGATCGGTGCATCCCGGGAGTGTGGGAATGGGATCGGTGCATCCCGGGAGTCTGGGAATGGGATCGGTGCATCCAGGGATGTGGGAATGGGATCTGCGCATCCCGGGAGTGTGGGAATGGGATCAGTGCATCCCGGGAGTGTGGGAATGCCGTGTTTGGGATCGGTGCATCCCGGGAGTGTGGGAATGGGATCGGTGCGTCCCGGGAGTGTGGGAATGGGATCGGTACGTCCCGGGAGTGTGGGAATGGGATCGGTGCATCCCGGCAGTGTGGGAATGCCGTTTTTGGGATCGCTGTATCCAGGGAGTGTGGGAATGGGATCTGTGCGTCCTGGGAGTCTGAGAATGGGATCGGTGAGTCCTGGGCACACCGGGCGGGGATCGCAGCCTCCCGGGCGCACCGAGCGGGTATCGCCGGCTCCCGGGCACACCGGGCACACCGAGCGGGGATCGCCGCCTCCCGGGCACACCGAGCGGGGATCGCAGCCCGCCGGTACTCCGGGCACACGTAGCGGGCTGACAGCGCGGCGTTCCCGGCAGGAAGCGGTGCAGCTGGCGCGGCAGAAGGAGCGGGAGCTGGAGGAGCGGGGCGAGCGCTGCAATTCCTCGGTGCTGGAGCTGTGGGAGCGCTGCAAACCCTGCCTGAGGAGGAACTGCCTCCGCTTCTACTCGCGGACCTGCCGGAGGGGCGCCGGGGCCGTGGGGAGGCAGGTGAGGGGCACCGGACACCGGGACACCGGGAAAAGGGCGGAGTTTGGGCTGATCCCGATCCCATCCCCATTAACCGGGTCCTGGGACACTGGGAAAAGGGCGGGGTTGGGTTCGGTCCCGATCCCATTACATTAACCGAGAAACCGGCACACGGAAAGGGGCGGGGTTGGGGCCGGTCCCGATCCCATTCCCATTAACCGGGTCCTGGGACACCGGGAAAAGARTGGGATTCGGGCCGGTCCCGATCCCATTCATATTAACCGGGAAAAGGGCGGGTTTCAGGCTGATCCCAATCCCTGCTGGAGATAGGTGAGGGGTACCAGGAAAAGGGTGGGGTTCGGGCCGATCCCAATCCCATTACATTAACTGGGAAACCG
>NW_026625381.1:7123-9769 GCF_030028575.1 Malurus melanocephalus | reverse complement strand
GGTGAGGAATCCCAAACCACACAGTGATACTGGGAAAGGCTGGGTTTTTTCCTGATCCCATTCCCAGATCGTGTCCAGGTGAGGGATCCCACCCCATATGGGGACACTGGCAATGTCCAGATCCTGATCCCGTTCCCATTAAGGGGGGAACCAGCAGGTGAGGGATCACACATTACACAGGGATCCTGGAAAAGGCTGGATTTTGGCCTGATCCCATTCCCATTAAGTGGAGAACCAGCAGGTCAGGGATCCCAAATCACACAGGGACACTGGGAATGTCTGGATCCTAATCCCATTCCCGTTATGTGGGCACCAGCAGGTGAGGAATCCCAAACCACACAGGGATACCGGGAATGTCCGGATCCTGATCCCATTCCCAGAGGGTGTGCAGGTGAGAGATCCCACCCTACACAATCGGAATGTCTGGATCCTGATCCCATTCCCATTAAGTGGGGAACCAGCAGGTGAGGGATCCTAAAACACGCAGGGACACTGGGAATATCCAGAAACTGATCCCATTCCCAGAGAGTGTCCAGGTGAGGGATCCTACACCACACAGGGATCCCAGGACTGTTTCAGATCCTGATCCCATTCCTATTAAGTGGGGAACCAGCAGGTGAGAGATCCCATATTGCACAGGGATCCTGGCAAAGGCTGGATTTTACCCTGATCCCATTCCCAGAAGGGGTCCAGGTGAGTGATCCCAAACCACACACGGACACTTGAAATGTCTGGATCCTGATCCCGTTCCCATTATGTGGGAACCAGCAGGTGAGGGCTCCCAAAACTCACAGGGATACCGGGAATGTCCGGATCCTGATCCCATTCCCAGAGGGTCTTCAGGTGAGAGATCCCACCCTACACAATGGGAATGTCTGGATCCTGATCCCGTTCCCATTAAGTGGAGAACCAGCAAGTGAGGGATCCCAAATCGCACAGGGACACTGGGAATGTCCGGATCCTGATCCTGTTTCTGTTCCCAGAGGGTGTGCAGGTGAAGGCTCCCACACCACCCACAGACACCAGCAATGTCCTGATCCCATTCCCATTAAGTGGAGAACCAGCAGGTGAGGGATCCCAAATCACACATGGACACTGGGAATGGCTGGATCCTGATCCCATTCCCATTCCCAGAGGGTCTCCAGGTGAGGGCTCCCACCCCACACACAGACACCAGCAATGTCCTGATCCCATTCCCATTAAGTGGGGAACCAGCTGGTGAGGGATCCTAAAACACACAGACACCGGCAATATCCTGATCCCGTTCCCAGAGGGTGTCCAGATGAGGGGATCCCACCCCACACACGGACACTGGGACTGTCCGGATCCTGATCCCGTTCCCATTCCCAGAGGGTCTCCAGGTGAGGGCTCCCACCCCACACAGGCACACTGGGAATGGCCAGATTTTGATCCCATTCCTAATCCCAGAAGGTGTTCAGGTGGGAGATCCCAAACTACACAGGGACACTGGGAGTGTCCAGATCCTAATCCCATTCCCAGAGGATGTCCAGGTGAGGAATCCCATATTGCACAGGGATCCTGGCAAAGGCTGGATTTTGGCCTGATCCCATTCCCAGAAGGGGTCCAGGTGAGGAATCCCAAAACACACAGGGAGACTAGGAATGTCAGGATCCTGATCCCATTCCCAGAGAGTGTCCAGTTGAGGGGATCCCACCCCATATAAGGACACTGGGACTGACGGGATCCTGATCCCGTTCCCAGAGGGTCTCTAGGTGAGGGCTCCCACCCCATATATGGACACCATATAGCAATATCCTGATCCCATTCCCATTAAGTAGGGAACAGCTGGTGAAGAATCCCAAAACACGTAGGGAGACCGGTAATGTCTGGATCCTGATCCTGTTCCCATTCCCAGAGACTGTCCAGGTGAGGGCTCCTACCCCACACACGTACACCGGCAATATCCTGATCCCATTCCCATTAAGTGGAGAACCAGGTGAGGGATCCCACACCACACAGGGACACTGGGACTGTCCGGACCCTGATCCCATTCCCAGAGGGTGTCCAGATGAGGGGCTCCCACCCCACGCAGGGACATCAGCAATACCCTGATCCCATTCCCATTAAGTGGGGAACCAGCAGGTGAGGGATCCCAAAACACACAGGGAGACTGGGAATGTCTGGATCCTGATCCCATTCCCAGAGGGTCTCTGGGTGAGGGATCCCACACCACACAGGGACATCAGCAATATCCTGGTCGCCTTCCCATTAAGTGGGGAACCAGCAGGTGAGGGATCCTAAAACACACAGGGAGACCGGGAATGTCCTGATCCCATTCCCATTAAGTGGGGAACCAGCAGGTGAGAGATCCTAAAACACACAGGGAGACCGGGAATGTCTGGATCCTGATCCCATTCCCGTTCCCAGAGGGTGTCCAGATGAGGGATCCCACACCACACAGGGACATCAGCAATATTCTGATCCCATTCCCATTAAGTAGGGAACCAACAGGTGAGGGATCCTAAAACACACACAGACACCAGCAATATCCTGATCCCATTCCCGTTACGTGGGAACCAGCAGGTGAGGGATCCTAAAACACACACAGACACCAGCAATATCCTGATCCCATTCCCGTTACGTGGGAACCAGCAGGTGAGAGATCCTAAAACACACAGGGACACC
>NW_026625381.1:3147-5686 GCF_030028575.1 Malurus melanocephalus | reverse complement strand
CAGGTGTTTGGGTTTTTTTGGGGGATGTCAGCAGTATTTGTTTTGGGGGATGTCTCAGGTGTTTGTTTTTATTGGGAATGTTTCAGSTGTTTGGTTTTTATTGGGAATGTCTCAGGTGTTTGGGTTTTTTGGAATGTCTCAGGTCTTTGGGTTTTTTGGAATGTCTCAGGTGTTTATTTSAGAATGTTGCAGATGTTTGTTTTTATTGGGAATATTGCAGGTGTTCGTTTTGGGGGATGTTTCAGGTGTTTGGGGTTTTTTGGGAATGGCTCAGATGTTTATTTCAGAATGTTTTGGGTGTTGGTTTTTATTTGGAATGCTGCCAGTGTTTGGTTTTTATTGGGAATGTCACCAGTGTTTGTTTTGGGGAATGTCTCAGGTGTTTGGGATTTTTAGAAATGTTTCAGGTGTTTGGGTTTTTTTGTGAATGTTGCAGATGTTTATTTCAGAATGTTTTAGGTGTTGGTTTTATTTCAGAATATTGCAGGTGTTTGTTTTGGGGAGTGTTTCAGATATTTGGTTTTCTTTGGGGGATGTCACCAGTATTTGTTTTGGGGGATGTCTCAGGTGTTTGGGTTTTTTTTGGGATGTCTCAGGTGTTTGGGTTTTTTTGGGAATGTTGCAGATGTTTATTTCAGAATGTTTTAGGTGTTGGTTTTATTTGGAATGTTGAAGGTGTTTGTTTTGGGGAATGTTTCAGGTATTTGTGTTTTTTGTGAATGTTGCAGAAGTTTATTTCTGAATGTTTTAGTTGTTGTCTTATTGGGAATATTGCAGGTGTTTGGGTTTTTTTTGGGATGTTTCAGGTGTTTGGGCTTTTTGTGAATGTTGCAGATGTTTATTTCAGATGTTTTAGGTGTTGGTTTCATTTGGAATGTTGCAGGTGTTTGGGTTTTTTGGAAATGTTTCAGGTGTTTGTTTCAGAATGTTTTAGGTGTTGGTTTTATTGGGAATGTTGTCAGTGTTTGGGATTTTTTTGGGATTTTTTCTGGTGTTTGGGTTTTTTGGGATGTCACCAGTGTTTCTTTTGGGGGATGTCTCAGGTGTTTGGGTTTTTTTGGGAATGTCTCAGGTGTTTGGTTTTTATTGGGCATGTCTCAGGTGTTTGGGGGTTTTTTGGGAATGGTTCATGTATTTGTTTTTATTTGGAATGTTTCAGGTGTTTGGGGTTTTTTTTTTTGGGAATGTCTCAGGTCTTTATTTCAGAAAATTTAGGCGCTTGATTTTTTTTTGAAATGTTTCAGGTGTGTGGGTTTTTTTGGGGAATGTTGCAGATGTTTATTTCAGAATGTTTTAGGTGTTTGTTTCTATTGGGAATATTACCGGTGTTTGAGTTTTTTTGGGGGATGTTACCGGGGTTTATTTTGCCGAATATTTCAGGTGTTGGAGTGTTTTGTGAATGTTTCAGATGTTTGGGCTTTTTTTTTTTGGAAATGTCTCAGGTCTTTATTTCAGGTGCTTGTTTTATGTCAGGAATGTTTCAGGTGTCTGAGTTTTTTGGAAATGTCTCAGGTGTTTGGGTTTTTTTTTGGGAAATGTTGCAGGTGTATTTTTTTGTGGAAATATTGCAGGTTTTTTGTTTTGAGGAATGTTTCAGGTGGGGTTTTTTTTTGGGGAATGTCTCAGGTGTTTATTTCAGAATGTTTTAGGTGTTGGTTTTTATTTGGAATATTGCCAGTGTTTGGGTTTTTTGGAAACGTTTCTGCTGTTTGTTTTGGGGGATTTTTCAGGTGTTTGGGTTTTTTTTGGGAATGTCTCAGGTGTTTTTTGGGAATGTTGCAGGTGCTTGTTTTTATTGGGAATGTCTCAGGTGTTTGGGATTTTTGGGAATATTGCAGGTGTTTGTTTTGGGGGATGTCTCAGGTGTTTGGTTTTTTTGGGAATGGCTCAGGTGTTTATTTCAGAAAGTTTTAGGTGCTTGGTTTTTTTGGGAATGTTTCAGGTGTTTGGGTTTTTTGGAAATGTTTCTGGTGTTTATTTCAGAATATTGCAGGTGTTGGTTTTTATTGGGAATGTTGCAGGTGTTTGGTTTTTATTGGGAATATTGCAGGTGTTTGTTTTGGGAAATGTTTCAGGTGTTTGGGGTTTTTGGAAATGTTTCTGGTGTTTATTTCAGAATGTTTCAGGTGTTTGTTTTGGGGAATGTCTCAGGTGGTTCCATTTTTTGGGGGATGTCACCGATGTTTGTTTTGAGGAATGTTTCCATTGTTTGGGGTTTTTGGGGAATGGTTCAGGTGTTTGTTTTTGGGAATGGTTCAGGTGTTTTGGTTTTTTTTTGGGAATGTTTCAGGTGTTTGGGTTTTTGGGAATATTGCAGGTGTTTGTTTTTGGAAATGTCTCAGGTGTTTATTTCAGGTGCTTGTTTCATTTCAGGAATGTTTCAGGTGCTTATTTTTTATTGGGAATGTCTCAGGTGTTTGGKTTTTTTTGGGAAAGCTGCAGGTGTTTTTTGGGAATGTTTCAGGTGTTGGTTTTTATTTGGAATGTTTCAGGTCTTTCGGGTTTTTTTGGGATTGCTGCAGATGGTGTTTTTGGGAAT
>NW_026625381.1:0-1286 GCF_030028575.1 Malurus melanocephalus | reverse complement strand
GATTGGGAATGGGATGGGATGGGATGGGATGGGATGGGATGGGATGGGATGGGGTGGGAATGGGAATGGGATCAGAAGGGGGACGGGAATGGGGAATGGGAATGGAATTGGGGAATGGGGTGGGAGTGGGAATGGGAATGGGAACAGGATGGGATTGGGATGGAGTAGGATGGGATAGAATGGGATTGGGATGGAATGGGATCCATGGGATTGGGATGGGATTGGTTGGGATGGGATGGAATGGGATGGGATGGGATGGGAGGGAATGGGATGGGATGGGATGGGATCCATGGAATGGGATTGGGATGGGATTGGTTGGGAGGGAATGGGATGGGATGGGATCCATGGAACGGGATTGGGATGGGATTGGGATGGAATGGGATGGGATTGGGATGGGATCCATGGAACGGGATTGGGATGGGATTGGGATGGGATGGGATCCATGGAATGGGATTGGGATGGGATTGGGATGGAATCCATGGAATGGGATTGGGATGGAATGTCATTGGGATGGGATCCATGGAATGGGATTGGGATGGGATCCATGGAATGGGATTGGGATGGGACACCCCCCAGGGCTGCCCTGACCCCATCCCTGTCCCAGACTGCGGGGACGCGGATCCGTCGCAGCAGGAGTTGCGGGAGCAGCTGGAGGACGCGGTGCGCGTGGCCGAGCGCTTCACGCGCCGCTAYGACGCCCTCCTGCGCGAGTTCCAGGAGGAAATGCTCAACACCTCGGGGCTGCTGGACCAGCTCAACCGCCAGTTCGGCTGGGTGTCCCGGCTCGCCAACTTCTCCCGGGAACCCGAYGGCTTCCTGCAGGTCACCACGGTGAGGCTGCGGGATTGGGGCCGGGATGGGATTGGGAGCGGGGCTGGAGTGGGGCCAGGATTGGATTGAGGTTGGGAGTGAGGCTGGGAGTGGGGACGGGATGGGATCGGGGATGGGACGGGAGTGGAGTCAGAATGGGATTGGGAGCAGGGTTGGAGTGGGGCCGGGATTGGACTGAGGTTGGGAGTGAGGCTGAGAGTGAGGCTGGGATGGGATCGGGGCTGGGATGGGAGTGGGGTCAGAATGGGATTGGGAGCAGGGTTGGAGTGGGGCCGGGATGGGATTGGGGCTGAAGCTGGGCTGGAATGGGATCATGGCTGGGAGCGGGATGGGATCGGGAGTGGGGTCAGGATGGTATTGGGAGCAGGGCTGGAATGGGGATGGGATGGGATCAGGGATGGGACAGGAGTGGGGACGGAATGGGATCAGGACCAGGGTTGGAGTGGGGTCAGGAA
>NW_026625380.1:3614-13574 GCF_030028575.1 Malurus melanocephalus | reverse complement strand
AGTCCATCCCAGTTTGTTCCCAGCACGGCCGGCTCAAGCTCCGCCCCCCGGACGCCGCCCGGCGCCGCCAGCGCGAGGAGAAACTGAGGCACTACAGGGAGGCCATGGACGCCTTGCTGGGGGTAACTGGTTCATACTGGTTTAGACTGGTTTGGACTGGTTTGGACTGGGAGAGACTGGGAGGGGGGGAAATGGGTGAAAAAATGGGGAAAAATGGGAAAAAATTCAAATTGAAAGGGTTAAAAATGGGGGGAAAAATAGGAATTGGGGTTACTGGTTTATACTGGTTTGTACTGGTTTGGACTGGGAGGGGGGAAAATGGGTGAAAAAATGGGGAAAAATGGGAAAATTTGGGATTAAAGGGTTAAAAATGGCATTTAAAGGGTTAAACGTGGGGGAAAATTGAGGAAAATGGGAACTGGGGTTACTGGTTTTTACTGGTTTATACTGGGAGGGGACTGGGAGGGGGGAAAATGGGGAAAAATGGGGAAAAAATGGGAAAAGTTGGGTAAAAATTTGGGGATGAAAGGGTTAAAAATGGAGAAAAATGGAGGAATATGGGAACTGGGGTTACTGGTTTGTACTGGTTTATACTGGTTTATACTGGTTTGGACTGGGAGGGGAGAAATGGGAAAAAAATGGGAAAAATGGGGAAAAAATGGGAAAAATGGGGAAATTTGGGGGATTAAAGGGTTAAAAATGGGATTGAAAGGGTTAAAAATGGTGGAAAAATGGGAATTGGGGTTACTGGTTTGTACTGGTTTATACTGGTTTATACTGGTTTTTACTGGTTTATACTGGGAGGGGGGAAATGGGAAAAAATGGGAAAATTTGGGGAAAAATGGGGGAAAAAATGGGAAAATTTTGGGTTTAAAGGGTTAAAATGGAGAAAAATGGGATTTAAAGGGTTAAAAATGGGGAAAAATGGGAATTGGGGTTACTGGTTTATACTGGTTTGGACTGGGAGGGGGGAAAATGGGTGAAAAAATGGGAAAATTTTGGGAAAAATTGGAAATAATGGGGAAAAAATGGGGAAAAATTTGGGGATTAAAGGGTTAAAAATAGGGGAAAATGGGAATTGGGGTTACTGGTTTGGACTGGTTTGGACTGGTTTGGACTGGTTTGGACTGGTTTATACTGGGAGGGGGGAAAATGGGAAAAAAATGGGGAAAAAACGGGAAAAATTGGGAAAAATTTAGGGTTTAAAGGGTTAAAAATGAAGAAAAATGGGATTGAAAGGGTTAAAAATGGGGGACAATGGGAATTTGGGTTACTGGTTTATACTGGTTTATACTGGGATGGACTGGGAGGGGCTGGGAGGGAAAAATTGGGGAGAAATGGGGAAAATTCGGGAAAAAAATGGGAAAAATTTGGGAAAGAAAGGGTTAAAAATGGGGAAAATTGGAGATTAAAGGGTTGAAAATGGGGAAAATTGGGAATTGCGGTTACTGGATTATACTGGTTTATACTGGGAGGGACTGGAAGTGGCAAAAATCAGAAAAAATGGGGAAAAAATGGGAAAATTTTGGGGATTAAAGGGTTAAAAATGGGATTGAAAGGGTTAAAAATGGAAAAATTGGGGATTAAAGGTGGAAAATTGGGATTTGGGGTTACTGGTTTGTACTGGTTTATACTGGTTTATACTGGGGTGGGACTGGGAAGGAAAAATGGGAAGAAACGGGGAAAATTTGGAAAAAAAAGTGGGAAAAATTGGGAAAAATTTGGCGATTAAAGGGTTAAAAGTGGGGAAACTTGGGAATTGGGGTTACTGGTTTATACTGGTTTATACCGGTTTATACCGGTTTATACTGGTTTATACTGGTTTATACTGGTTTATACTGGTTTATACTGGTTTATACTGGTCTATACTGGTTTATACTGGTTTATACTGGTTTATACTGGTTTATACTGGTTTATACTGGTTTATACTGGTTTGTACTGGTTTGTACTGGTTTGTACTGGTTTGTACTGGTTCATACCGGTTTATACTGGTTTATACTGGTTTGCAGGCCCCGCCCCCAGCCCAGGTTCTGGCTCTGACCGGGGCGGTGCTCTCGGCCAATCCCGACGTGGGAACCTGCTGGAACCGGCGCCGCCGCGCACTGGGTGAACTGGGAGGGGACTGGTGCGTACTGGTTTATACTGGTTTGTACTGGGAGGGGCTGGTTTGGACTGGGTTTTTACTGGTTTATACTGGTAGGGGGTTTGGGACACTCCAGAACCCACTAGGAGTGACTTTTGTGTGGTTCAGCCCTTACTGGTTTATACTGGTTTATACTGGGAAGGGTTTTGGGTGCTGCCAAATAATGATCCATTGACCAACCCTATGGGCGAGGCTTTGCCAAACAGTGAGCCATTGAATCACTCTATGGGGGTTTGGACTGGTTTATACTGGTTTATACTGGGAGGGGATTCGAGACACTCTGGAATCCACTGGGAGTGACTTTTGTGTGGTTTAGGCCTTACTGGTTTATACTGGTTTATACTGGGAGTGGTTTGGGGGCTGCCAAATAATGATCCATTAGAAATTCCATAGACGAGGCCTTGCTAAATAGTGAGCCAGTGACTCACTCTGTGGGGATTTGGACTGGTTTGGACTGGTTTATACTGGTTTATACTGGGAGGGGGTTTGGGACACTCCGGAACCCACTGGGAGTGACTTTTGTATGGTTTAGGCCTTACTGGTTTATACTGGTTTATACTGGGAGTGGTTTGGAGGCTGCCAAATAAGGATCCATTGCAAATCCCATAGGCGAGGCTTTGCAAAAAAGTGAGCCATTGACTCACTCTCTGGGGATTTGGACTGGTTTATACTGGTTTATACTGGGAGGGGGTTCAGGACACTCTGGGACCCACTGGGAGTGAATTTCGGCTGGTTCAGCCCTTACTGGTTTATACTGGGAGTGGTTTTGGGGGTTGCCAAATAATGATCCATTGCAAATCCCATAGGTGAGGCCTTGCCAAATAGTGAGCCATTTTCACTCATTCTATGCGGGTTTGGACTGGTTTATATTGGTTTGTACTGGTTTATACTGGGAAGGGTTTTGGAACCTCTGGGAGTGAATTTTGGGTGGTTCAGCCCTTACTGGTTTATACTGGGAAGGGTTTTGGGTGCTGCCAAATAATGATCCATTGACCAACCCCATGGGCGAGGCCTTGCCAAATAGTGAGCCATTGACTATGGGGGTTTGGACTGGTTTATACTGGTTTGTACTGGGAGGGGTTCAGGACACTCTGGGACCCACTGGGAGTGAATTTTGGGTGTTTCAGCCCTTACTGGTTTATACTGGTTTATACTGGGAGCGGTTTCAGGACACCCCTGAGCCCACTGGGAGCCCCTCTGTCCTTACTGGTTTATACTGGTTTATACTGGTTTATACTGGTTTATACTGGTTTATACTGGGAGCGGTTTTGGGTGCTGCCAAATAATGATCGATTGCAAATCCCATAGGTGAAGCCTTGCCAAATAGTGAGCCATTTTCACTCATTCTATGGGGGTTTGGACTGGTTTATACTGGTTTATACTGGGAGGGGGTTCGAGACACTCCGGAACCCACTGGGAGTGACTTTTGTGTGGTTTAGACCTTACTGGTTTATACTGGTTTATACTGGGAGTGGTTTGGGTGCAGCCAAATAATGATCTAGTGAAAATTCCATAGGCGAGGCTTTGCCAAATAGTGAGCCGTAGACTCACTCTATGGGGCTTTGGACTGGTTTATACTGGTTTATATTGGTTTGTACTGGTTTATACTGGGAGAGGTTTTGGAACCTCTGGGAGTGAATTTTGTGTGGTTCAGCCCTTACTGGTTTATACTGGGAGCGATTTTGGGTGCTGCCAAATAATGATCCATTAGAAATTCCATAGACGAGGCCTTGCTAAATAGTGAGCCTTTGACTCATTCTATGGGGGTTTAGACTGGTTTATATTGGTTTGGATTGGTTTATACTGGGAGAGGTTTTGGAACCTCTGGGAGTGATTTTGGGGTGGTTCAGCCCTTACTGGTTTATACTGGGAAGGGTTTTGGGTGCTGCCAAATAATGATCTATTGCAAATCCCATAGGTGAGGCCTTGCCAAATAGTGAGCCATTGACTCTATGGGGGTTTGGACTGGTTTATACTGGTTTATACTGGGAGGGGGTTTAGGACAGTCCGGGACCCACTGGGAGTGAATTTTGGGTGGTTTAGACCTTACTGGTTTATACTGGGAGCGATTTTGGGTGCTGCCAAATAGTGAGCCATTGAAAACCCCATAGGCGAGGCCTTGCCAAATAGTAAGCCAGTGACTCATTCTATGGGGGTTTGGGCTGGTTTGTACTGGTTTGTACTGGGAAGGGTTTTGGACCCTCTTGGAGTGATTTTGGGGTGGTTCAGCCCTTACTGGTTTATACTGGTTTATACTGGCAGTGGTTTTGGGGGTTACCAAATAATGATCCATTCCAAATCCCATAGGTGAGGCCTTGCCAAATAGTGACCCATTGAATCACTCTGTGGGGATTTGGACTGGTTTATACTGGTTTATACTGGGAAGGGTTTTGGACCCACTGGGAGTGAATTTTGGGTGGTTCAACCCTTACTGGGTTATACTGGTTTTTACTGGTTTGTACTGGGAGCGATTTTGGGTGCTGCCACATAATGATCCATTGCAAATCCCATGGGCGAGGCCTTGCTAAATAGTGAGCCACTGACTCATTCTATGGGGATTTGTACTGGTTTATACTCGTTCGTACTGGTTTATACTGGTTTGGACTGGGAATGGTTTCCGGACACCCGTGGAGTTACTGGGAGCCCCTTTCCCCTTACTGGTTTATACTGGGAGCGATTTTGGATGCTGCCAGATAATGATCCATTGTAAATCCCATAGGCGAGGCCTTGCCAAATAGTGAGCCATAGACTCACTCTAAGGGGGTTTGTACTGGTTTATACTGGTTTATACTGGTTTATATTGGTTTGTACTGGTTTATACTGGGAGAGGTTTTGGAACCTCTGGGAGTGAATTTTGGGTGGTTTAGGCCTTACTGGTTTATACTGGTTTATACTGGGAGTGGATTTGGGGGTTGCCAAATAATGATCCATTGCAAATCCCATGGGCGAGGCCTTGCCAAATAGTGAGCCAGTGACTCTATATGAGTTTGGACTGGTTTATACTGGTTTGGACTGGTTTATACTGGTTTGTACTGGGAAGGGTTTTGGACCCACTGGGAGTGAATTTTGAGTGGTTCAGCCTTTACTGGTTTATACTGGTTTTTACCCTTTTTTTCCTTTTTTTTTCCCTTTTTTTTCTGTTTTTTTCCCACTTATACTGGTCCATACTGGTCCATACTGGTTTAAACTGGATAAAATCGAGTCCAAAAGCCCATTTTAAACTGGTTTTTACCATTTTTTTGTCTCTTCTTTTCCTTTTTTTTCTGTTTTTTCTATCTCATACTGGTCCATACTGGTTTATACTGGTCCATACTGGTTTATACTGATCTATTCCGGTTTGATTTGTACTATTTCGTACTGGTTTTTACTGGTTTTTACCATTTTTTTCTCTTTTTTTCTGTTCTTTTTCTGGTTTTTACTACTCATACTGGTTTATACTGGTTCATACTGGTCTATCCTGGTTTATACTGGTTTGATTTGCACTATTTCGTACTGGTTTGTACTGGTTTTTACTGGTTTCTCCTTTTTTTCCCCCTCTTTTTTCTGTTTTTTCCCACTCATACTGGTTTGAACTGGTCCATACTGGTTTGAACTGGTCCATACTGGTTTGTACTGGTTCGTACTGGTTTGTCCCAGTTTGATTTGTAGTATTTCATACTGGTTTGTACTGTTCTATACCATTTTTTCCCCTTTTCTTCCCTTTTTTTTCCCATTTTTAAATTTTTTTTTTGTTTTTTCCAACTCATACTGGTCCATACTGGTTTATACTGGTTTGTCTCAGTTTGCTTTGCACTATTTTGTACTGGTTTGTACTGGTTTATACTGGTTTGTACTGGTTTTTACTGGTTTCTCCTCTTTTTTTCCCTTTTTTTCCTGTTTTTTCCCACTTATACTGGTCCATACTGGTCCATACTGGTTTATACTGGTCCATACTGGTTYCAGGGTGCAGTCGGAGCTCTCCTTCGTGGCGCAGTGCCTGGGGGTGAACCCCAAATCCTACGGGGCGTGGCACCACCGGGGCTGGGTGCTGGGACACGGGAGAGCGCCCCCCGCTGGCCGGGAGGACCTGGCGCTGTGCGAGCGCCTCCTGGAGGCCGATCCCAGGAACTGTGAGTGATTTATACTGGTTTATACTGGTTTATACTGGTTTGTACTGGTTTATACTGGGATGGGGTCTGGGGTCACTGGGATAAACTGGGATGAACTGGGAGAGCGCCCCCCGCTGGCCGGGAGGACCTGGCGCTGTGTGAGCGCCTCCTGGAGGCCGATCCCAGGAACTGTGAGTGATTTATACTGGTTTATACTGGTTTATACTGGTTTATACTGGGAGCGGGTCTGGAGTCACTGGGTTAAACTGGGATGAACTGGGATGAACTGGGAGGGCGCCCCCTGCTGGCCGGGAGGACCTGGATGCCAATTTCCATAACTGTGAATGTTTTATACTGGTTTATACTGGTTTATACTGGGAGGGGCTGCTGGAGTTCACTGGGTTGTACTGGGTGATGGTGGGTTTTACTGGTTTGTACTGGTTTTTACTGGTTTTTTTAATTGTTTTTTACTGTTTCTTACTTGTTTTTTACTGGGTGACACAGGTTTTTACTGGGTTTTAACTGGTTTTTACTGGTTTTAACTGGGTTTTAGTTGTTTATACTGGGATGGAGCTTCGGACCCACTGGGAGCGGGTTTAGCTTTACCCACCCTTACTGGTTTATACTGGGAGCTGCTCCCACGCCGCAGGGGCGGTTCCCAGTGCTAACTGGTTTATACTGGTGCCATCCCAGTATAAATCTCACACATTTTAGACCCCATTGTGAGCCCTTAGACCCCACTGGGAGCTGTTAGGCCATACTGGGACCAGGTTTAGGTGATGTTATCCTTACTGGTTTATACTGGGAGCTGCTCCCACGCCGCAGGGGCGGTTCCCAGTGCTAACTGGTTTATACTGGTGCGTTCCCAGTCCACGCCTGGGAGCACCGGCGCTCTCTGGTGGCCGGAGGTTCCCCCCAGGCCGAGCTGGAATATTCCGGGGCGCTGCTGAGCCGCGATTTCTCCAATTTCTCCGCTTGGCACCACCGCCTGCGCCTGCTGGCCCCGGCCAGGGACGGCGGGGAGGGGCACCCCGGGGTGCTGCCCCCCGAGAAGCTGCAGGCAGGTGAGATTCCCTGGAAAAAATTCCCAAATTTCGGGGGGTTTTGGAATTTTCTGGTGGTTTTGTTGTACCAAATGGGAGGTCGCGCTCTGGTGATTGCAATGGGTAGACCTGGTGTCCCAAAGTCCTCATTGGGTTTAATGGGTAGACCTGATGGCCATTTAGTGTCCATTGACTTCAATGGGTAGACCTGGTGTCCCAAAGTTCTCATTGGGTTTAATGGGTAGACCTGGTGTCCCAAAGTTCTCATTGGGTTCAATGGGTAGACCTGATGGCCATTTAGTGTCCATTGACTTCAATGGGTAGACCTGGTGTCCCAAAGTTCTCATTGGGTTCAATGGGTAGACCTGATGGCCATTTAGTGTCCGTTGACTTCAATGGGTAGACCTGGTGTCCCAAAGTTCTCATTGGGTTTAATGGGTAGACCTGGTGTCCCAAAGTTCTCATTGGGTTCAATGGGTAGACCTGATGGCCATTTAGTGTCCATTGACTTCAATGGGTAGACCTGGTGTCCCAAAGTTCTCATTGGGTTCAATGGGTAGACCTGATGGCCATTTAGTGTCCATTGACTTCAATGGGTAGACCTGGTGTCCCAAAGTTCTCATTGGGTTTAATGGGTAGACCTGATGACCATTTAGTGTCCATTTACTTCAATAGGTAGACTTGGTGTCCCACAGTTCTTACTGGGTTTAATGGGTAGACCTGAAGACCGTTTAGTGTCCATTGATTTTAATGGGTAGACCTGATGGCTGTTAAATTCCCCATTGCCTTCAGTGGGTAGCCCTGCTGTCCCACAGTCTTCATTGCATTCAATGGGTAGACCTGATGACTTAATTTCCCCATTACCTTCAATGGGTAGACCTGGTGTCTCAAAGTTCTCTTTGGGTTTAATGGATAGACCTGGTGACTGTTTAGTGTCCATTGATTTTAATGGGTAGACCTGGTGTTCCAAAATCTTAATTGACTCCAATGGGTAGACCTGGTGTCTCAAGGTTCTCATTGCATTCACTGGGTAGACCGGATGTCCTTTTAAATCCTCGCTTTCACTGGGTAGACCTGATAACTGTTAATTTCCCCGTTGGCTTCAATGGGTAGACCTGGTATCTCAACGTTCTCATTGGGTTCACTGGGTACACCTGATGTCCTTTTAAATCCCCATTGACTTCACTGGGTAGACGTGATGGCTGTTAATTTCCCCATTGCCTTCAATGGGCAGACCTGGTGTCCCAAAGTCTTCATTGCCTTCAATGGGTAGACCTGAGGTCTGTTAGTTTCCCTGTTGCCTTCACTGGGTAGACCTGGTGTCCCAAAGTCCCAATTGCGCTCAAGGGGTAGCCCTGATGGCCATTTAGTGTCCATTTACCTCAATGGGTAGACCTGGTGTCTGTTTTAAACCGTAGTGCTTTTGATGAGTAGACCTGATGTCTGTTTAATCCCCATTGCCTCCAATGGGTAGACCTGATGTCCCATATATCCCCATTATGACTAATGGGTCGACCTGATGTCCCATTTATCCCCATCATGATTAATGGGTAGACCTGATGTCCCATTTATCCCCATTGCCTTCAACAGGCAGACCTGATGTCCTGAAATCCCCATTCCCGATTTTGGGTTCTCCCACACCCTGGGGTCCCTGTCCATCCCCTCGGGTGCCCTCTTCAGATATTGGGGTGCCCCTGCTGGACCCCCKGCTGCCCCCCTGAATCATTGGGGTGCCCCCGTTTTCCCCCCAGAGCTGGAGCTGGTGCAGAACGCTGTCTTCACCGACCCCACGGACCAGAGCGCCTGGGTCTACCTGCGCTGCATCCTCTCCCGAGGTACCCGGGGGCTCCCTCACACACCTGGGCCCTTCAGACGGGTTCCCGGGGTGCCCCCTGAATGTTGGGGTGCCCCCTGAATGTTGGGATGTCCCCTGAATGTTGGGGTGCCCCCTGGCAGCTCCGCCCCCGCCCAGGATCATCTGTGTCTATGTGGACCGGGAGGACGCGACGTTGGCCGTCATCTTCTCCCGCCCTGTCAAGGTGAGTGTGGAGCACCCCAAAAATCCACTGGGTCTCCCCCTCTTACACCTKGGTGCCCCTTGGGCATCTGGGGCCCCCCAAAAAACCCTGGGGCCCCCCAAATCCTTGGGGTTCCCATTCGTACAGGTGGTCCTGTGTTAACTATTGACTGGGTAGACCTGGTGTCCCAATAATTCCCATTGGTGCTTATGGGTAGACCTGATGTCTCATTGCTTAAAATGGGTAGACTTGGCCTCCCATTTATCCTCAGTAATCTTCCTCAGTGCTCCCAGTAAGTCTTTCCCAGTACTCCCAGTAACCCAGTAGCCCCCTCCCAGTGCTCCCCGTTTGAACAGGAAGCCCTCCCAGTGCTCCCAGTTTGACCAGTAACTTTTCCCGGTGCTCTATTAATAAACTAGATGTTTCTAAATTCCCATTGACTTCAATGGATAAATCAGGTATCCTACACATTCCATTTATTTCAATGGGTAGACCTGGTGTYGAAAACGCCCCAWTGCCTTTAACGGGTAGACCTGATGCCCCTTATAGTTTCCATTAACTTTGATAGGCTTTATGTCTCTTCTGTCCTTATTGCCTTTCATAGGTAGACTTGATGTCCTATAATCCCCCTTGACTTTAATGGATAGGCCGAGTGTCCTCAGGTTTTT
>NW_026625380.1:0-1429 GCF_030028575.1 Malurus melanocephalus | reverse complement strand
AGGGGTGAATGGGCATGATGGTGTTAAGCCACGCCCCTTTCTGCTCTAAGCCCCGCCCCTTTTGTCAAACCCCGCCCCCAGGCCGGAGCTGGGCGTGGCCTCGGTGTCGGTGCTGCAGGAACAGGCGGAGCTGTGCCGGGAGCTGCTGGAGCTGGAGCCACGGAGCCGAGGTGAGACACAAAAATAATCCTAAAAAACCCCAAATTCACCCCAAAAAATAACTCCAAATATCCCTGAAAAAATAACCCAAAAAATAAAAAAAAAATTTAAAAAAATCCCCAAAAAATCCCCAAAAAATCCCCAAAATCGGGAGCTGCTGGAGCCATGGAGCTGAGGTGAGAGAGAAAAAATAATCCTAAAAAAATCCCAAAATATCCCCAAAAACACCCGAATTCAACCCAAAAATATCCCCCAAAAAATAAAAAAAAATCCCCCAAAAAATCCGGAAAAATAAAAAAAAATCCCAAAAAATGAAAAAAAAATCCCCGAAATTGGGAGCTGTTGGAGCCACGGAGCCGCGGTGAGAGAGAAAAACCTAAAAAAAAACCAATCAAAAAAATCCCAAAATATCAAAAAAAATCCCAAAATATCTCAAAAAAAACCCGAAAAAAACCGCCCAAAAATCCCCATGAAAATACCCCAAAAAACCGTAAAAAATACCCCAAAATATTCCTGAAAATATCCCAAAAAAAATCTGCAAAAAAATCCCGAAAAATATCCCCGAAAAAAAACCCCAAAATATCTCCAAAAACATCTGAATTCACCCCAAAAAATACCCCAAAATATCCCTGAAAATATCCTCAAAAAATCCCAAAAAAATCCCCCAAAAATAAAAAAAAAGATTCCAAAAAAATCCCCAAAATCAGGAGCTGCTGGAGCCGCGGTGAGACACAAAAACCTAAAAAAATAACCCTAAAAAACCCCAAATTCACCCCAAAAAATAATCAAAAAATAGCCCCCAAAAATCCCCTCAAAATAAAAAAAAAATTTAAAAAAAAATCCCAAAAAATCCAAAAAATATCCCCAAAAAATCCCAAAACCACCCCGAATTCACCTCTAAAAAAACCCCCCAAAATTCCTGAAAATATTTCCAAAAACCCCCAAATTCACCCCAAAAAAAAAACCCCAAAAAATCTCAAAAAACCCCCTTAAAAACCCCTGTGAAAAATTGGGGGGCATGGCCTGACCCGGTGGGCGTGGCCTTGTTTGAGGGGGCGTGTCCCCATTTGGTGGGCGTGTCCTGACTGGGTGGGCGTGTCCCTATGTGAGGGACGTGTCCTGAATGTGGGCGTGTCCTGAATGTGGGCGTGGCCTCACTGTGGGCGTGGTCTCACTGTGGGCGTGGCCTCACTGTGGGCGTGGCCAGGCTGTGTGGGCGTGGTCTGATTGTGGCGTGTCCCTGTTTGTGGGCGTGGCCAGGCTGTGTGGG
>NW_026625379.1:13117-15142 GCF_030028575.1 Malurus melanocephalus | reverse complement strand
AAATCGCCGCCCCTCCCCCACCTTGACCGTGCGCCGGTGGCCGGAGCCGTCCCAGTAACTGAAAGTGATCTCGATCTCCTCATCTGGGGGGGAAATTGGGGGGTCAGAACCCCAAAAATGACCCTGGGACCCCAAAAATCAACCTGGGACCCCAAAAATCAACCTGGGACCCCAAAAATCACCCCAAAATACTCAAAAATTACCCAAAACCACCCAAAAATGACCCCGGGACCCCGAAAATATTCAAAAATTACCCAAAACCACCAAAAAATGACCAAAACCACCCCAAAATGACGCCAGGACCCCAAAAATCAACCTGGGACCCCAAAAATCAACCTGAGACCCCAAAAATCATCCCAAAATACTCAAAAATTACCCAAAACCACCCAAAAATTACCCCGGGACCCCGAAAATCAACCTGGAACCCCAAAATTAACCCCAAAATACTCAAAAATGACCCAAAACCACCAAAAAATGACCAAAAAAATCACCCTGGGAGTCCAAAAATCACCTTGGGAACCCAAAAATGACCCAAAACCACCCAAAAATGACCCAAAACACTCAAAAATCACCCCGGAACCCCAAAATTCACCCAAAACCACTAAAAAATGACCAAAAAATACTGAAAAATGACCCAAAAATCACCCTGGGAAACTGAAAATCACCCCAGAAAACCCAAAATCACCCCAAAACATTCAAAAATCACCTCAAAACTTTCAAAAATGACCCCGGGACCCCAAAAATCACCCCAAAACACCCCAAAATCACCCTGAGATCCCAAAAATGACCCAAAAATCACCCTGGGAATCCAAAAATCACCCCAAAACCACCCCAAAACACCCAAAAAAGATTACCCAGAATATCCAAAAATTATCCTGGGACCCCAAAAATCACCCTGGGAACTCAAAAAATAGAACCAGAACACCCCAAAAATCACCTAAAAATCACCCTGGGACCCCAAAAATCACCCCAGGGACCCCAAAAATGACCCAAAAATCACCCTGGGAACCCCAAAGATCACCCTGGGAACCCAAAAATGACCCAGAACACCCAAAAATCGTTCTGGGACCCCAAAAATCACTCAGGGAGCCAAAAAATTACCCCAAAGACCCCCAAAAATGACCCCAAGTACCCCCAAAAATCACCCAGGGGCCCCAAAGATGACCCAGAACACCCCAAAATGACCCAAAAATCACTCTAGGATCCCAAAAATCACCCCGGAAAACAAAAATGATCCAAAAATGACCCCGGGAACCCCAAAAATCATCCCAAAACACCCAAAAATGACCCAAAAATGACCCTGAAAATCCGAAAATTATTCAGAACACCTAAAAATGACCCCAAAAGTCACCCAGGGAGCCCAAAATCGCCCTGGGACCCCCCAAAATCCCCCAGGACCCCCCAAAACCCCCCCAGACCCCTCCTCACTTTTGATCTTCTCCTGTTTGGCCTCCCATTCCTGCCTGAGCTCCTCCCGCAGCCGATTCTCCTCCTCCTGGACCCCAAAAACACCCCAAAATATCACAAAAATATCAGAAAAATATCAGAAAATATCCCAAAAATATTCTAAAATAACCCAAAACATAAAACATCCCTCAAAACAATCGAAAATACCTCAAAACACCCCAAAATACCCCCAAAAGACCCCTAAATAACTTAAAATAACCCAAAATACCCCAAAATATCTCAAAAATACCCCAAAATATCCCAAAATATCCCAAAATAACCCAAAACACAAGAAAAACCTCAAAACCACCCAAAATAACCCAAACCACCCCAAAATAAATGCAAAATAACCCCAAAAACACGGCCCAAAATACCCCAAAACATCCCCAAAACCTCTCAAAGCTCCTCCAAACATCCCCAAAAATACCCAAAAAAGCCCCACAACACAAAAAAATATCCCAAAACACAAAAAAACACCCCAAACCACCCCAAAAATACCCGAAAACACTGCAAAATCACCCCAAAGCGCCCCTAAAGCCACGTGGACCCCCCCAAATTTTCCCAAAATCCCCCAAATTT
>NW_026625379.1:9802-12062 GCF_030028575.1 Malurus melanocephalus | reverse complement strand
ATTTTCCTCTGCGCCTCCTGCTTGCGCTGCCGCTCCCGCTGCCGCTCCAGCTTCCTGAAAATCATACTGGTTTGTACTGGTTTGTACTGGTTTATACTGGTTTGTACTGGGAAGGGGCTGAAATGAACTGGGATGGGACTGGGATGGACTGGGAGGGGATTGGGCAGCGCTGCCGCTCCCGCTGCCGCTCCAGCTTCCTGGAAAATCATACTGGTTTATACTGGGAGGGACTGGTTTATACTGGTTTATACTGGGATGGGGCTGAAATGAACTGGGATGGACTGGGATGGATTGGGGGGCATTGGGAACGGCTCTGGACAGTGCTGCTGCTCCCGCTGCCGCTCCAGCTTCCTGCAAATCGTACTGGTTTATACTGGGATGGACTGGTTTATACTGGTTTATACTGGTTTGTAGTGGTTTATACTGGTTTATACTGGGAAGGACTGGTTTGTACTGGGAAGGGGCTGAAATGAACTGGGATGGACTGGGATGGGATTGGGGGGCATTGGGCAGCGCTGCCGCTCCTGCTGCCGCTCCAGCTTCCTGGAAAATCATACTGGTTTGGACTGGTTTGGACTGGGAGGGACTGGTTTATACTGGTTTATACTGGTTTATACTGGGATGGGGCTGAAATGAACTGGGATGGAACTGGGATGGACTGGGAGGGGATTGGGATGGATTGGGATGGATTGGGATGGGACTGGGATAGACTGGGATGGGATTTGGGGACACTGCGGGTTACTGGGAGGGACTGGGAGAGGTATTTTGGGGTGTTTTGAAGGTATTTTGGGATGGTTTTGGGGTGACTTTGGGGCATTTTGAGGTGATTTGGGGTATTTTGAGGTGATTTTTGGGTTTTGGGGATATTTTGGGTTGTTTTGGGTGTGTTTTTGAGGTATTTTGGGGTACTTTTGGATGTTTTGGGGGGCATTTTGGGGTTATTTTGGTTGTTTTTAGATATTTTAGGGTGATTTTGGGGTATTTTGGGGTATTTTGGGGTGATTTTGTGGTGATTTTGGGTTATTTTGGGGTATTTTAGGGTTATTTTGGGGTGATTTTGGGGTGTTTTGGGGTGTTTTTCTCTCACAGCTGCAGCTCCCGGCTCTGCTCTCTCTTCGCCAGCTGCTTCTCGCGCTCCTTCACCAGAGCCTCCTGCTTGGCCTTCATGTCATTGAGTGTCACCAGCCCTGAAAGGGACAGTGAGGGGACATTGAGGGGACAGTGGGGACACTGGGAACATCAACAGGGACATTGGGGACAGTGGGGACAGTGGAGACAGTGGGGACAGAGAGGACATTGAGGGGACATTGGGGACATTGGAATGGTCATTGAGGGTCACCAGCCCTGCAGGGGACATTGGGGACATTGGGGACATCACTGGGGACACTGGGGACATTGGAATGGTCATTGAGTGTCACCAGCCCTGGGGACAGAGGGGACATTGGGGACATTGAGGGGACATTGGGAACCCCAGACCTTCATGTCATTGAGTGTCACCAGCCCTGCAGGGGACATTGGGGACATTGGGGACATCAATGGGGACATTGAGGGAATTGGGGACATTGGAGACATTGGGGACAATGGGGACACTGGGGACATTGGAATGGTCATTGAGTGTCACCAGCCCTGAAAGGGACAGAGGGGACATCAATGGGGACATTGGGGACATTGGGGACATCGGGGACACTGCTTGGCCTTCATGTCATTGAGGGTCACCAGCCCTGAAAGGGACAGTGAGGGGACATTGAGGGGACATTGGAATGGTCATTGAGTGCCACCAGCCCTGGGGGGGACATTGGGGACACTGCTTGGCCTTCATGTCATTGAGGGTCACCAGCCCTGGGGGGGACACTGGGGACAGTGGAGACATTGGGGACATCAATGGGGACATTGGGGACATTGCTTGGCCTTCATGTCATTGAGTGTCACCAGCCCTGAAAGGGACATTGGGGACATCATTGGGGACATTGGGGACATCATTGGGGACATTGGGGACACTGGGGACCCTGCTTGGCCTTCATGTCATTGAGGGTCACCAGCCCTGCAGGGGACATTGGGGACAGTGGAGACATTGGGGACATTGGGGACATCAACGGGGACAGTATTGGGGACATTGGGAACATCAATGGGGACATTGGGGACACTGCTTGGCCTTCATGTCATTGAGGGTCACCAGCCCTGGGGGGGACATTGGGGGACATTGAGGGAATTGGGGACAATGAGGGGACATTGGGGTCAATGGGGACAGTGGGGACATTGG
>NW_026625379.1:2902-5641 GCF_030028575.1 Malurus melanocephalus | reverse complement strand
CTCCAAAACCCCCCAGGACTCCTCAAACCCCCGGGAACCCCAAAATCCCCGAACCCCCAAAATCCCGGGAACCCCCAAAATCCCCCGCTCCCCCCGCACCTCCTGGATGCGCTGCCGCAGCTGCTCCATGTGTTCGCGCTGCCGCTCGCGTTTCTTCATCAGCTGCAGCGCCCGCCCGGCCTCGCTGGCCGCGCCCTTGTACTGCGCCATGGCCGAGGATTTGGGGGATTTTKGGGKTTTTTGGGGTTTTTTTGGGGTTTTTTTGGGGTGAAGAGACACCGGGAGCGCCGGCGGCCTGAGGGAACCCGGAAGTGCGCGCGGCGCCGGAAGTGCGTCACTGCTCTGCTCGGCGCGGATTGGTTGTTGCCGTGAGGGGCACCGCCCCCGCGCGATGCGCTGCGCTGATTGGTTTAGCGCTTCGTTAGCTCCGCCCCGCTTTATGCTGATTGGTTCAGGGCCGCGTTAGCTCCGCCCCGTTTTATGCTGATTGGTTCGGCGCCGCGTTAGCTCCGCCCTGTTTTATGCTGATTAGTTCCGCCCCGCGTTAGCTCCGCCCCCTGCTCGCTGTTTATTGGACCTGCCTCTTGTTAGCTCCGCCCCATTTTATGCTGATTGGTTCAGCCCCGCCTTAGCTCCGCCCTTTTTTATGCTGATTGGTTCAGGGCTGTGTTAGCTCCGCCCCGCTTTATGCTGATTAGCTCCGCCCCTTCTCGCTGTTAATTCGCTCTGCCTCTCATTAGCTCCGCGATATTTTATGGTAATTAATTCCGCACCTCGTTAGTTCCGCCCCCTTGTTGCTATTAATTAGTGCTGCCTCTCTTTAGCCCCGCCCCATTTTATACAGATTGGTTCAGCCCCTCGTTAGCTCTGCCCCTTCTCGCTGTTAATTAGCTCTGCCTTTATAGCTCCGCCCCGTTTTATGCAGATTGATTTTGCGTCTCATTAGCTCCGCCCCCTTTTTGTTAATTCGCTCTGCCTCTCGTTAGCTCCACCCCCTTTTATGCTGATTGATTTCGCGTCTCATTAGCTCCGCCCTCTTTTTGTTAATTAGCTCTGCCTCTCATTAGCTCCACCCCATCTTATGCTAATTATTTCCGCAAGGTGTTAGCTCCACCCTTTCTCGCTAGCCCCGCCCTATTTCATTGTAATTAATTCCGTGCCCCATTAGCCCCGCCCACTTCCTGCTGTTAATTAGCTCTGCCTCTCTTTAGCTCCGCCCTATTTTATGCAGATTGGTTCTGCCTCTCATTAGCTCCACCACTTTTTATGGTAATTAATTCCGTGCTTCACTAGCTCCGCCCACTTTTTGTGTTAATTAACTCTGCCTCTCTTTAGCTCCGCCCTATTTTATGGTAATTAATTCCGTGCCTTGTTAGCTCCGCCCCTCTGCTCGCTGCTGATTGGCTCCAAACTCATCAACCCCACCCATGTTTGCCCCGCCCCATAATTTGCATTGACCCCGCCCCCTCTTGACTCCACCCCTTATCAGCCCCACCCAAAATTGGCCCCGCCCTTTTAACTCCGCCCTCCCCACTTTGCCCCGCCCACTTTGACCCCTCCCCGCTATTCTCTGCCCTGATTGGCTCCTCCAACGCCCCTCCCCCCGCTTGGCCCCGCCCCCTCACGCCAAGATTTTTTTTGGGGAATTTTTTGGGGTCCCGGTTTTTTATTGACACCACACGGACAATAAATAGGGGAGGGGGAGGGGAGGGGTCCCCCAAAACTGCCCCTCCCCCCTCGGGGGGCTCTGGGGGCACCGGGACCACCCGGGGGGGATTTGGGGGGGGTCCCCAAATTTTGGGGGGGTCCCGGAGTTTTGGGGTTCCGGGGTTTTGGGATCCTGGGGTCCTCAAATTTGGGGGGGGTCCCAAAGTTTTGGGGTCCTGGGGGGGCTGGGGGAGGTCCCCAAAATTTTGGGTGGGGGGTCCCAAAATTTTGAGGTGCTGGGGGAGGGGTCTCAGAGTGGGGGGAGGGGCAGAGGGACCTCGAGGGATTTTTTGGGGGGGTTTAAAAGGGGGAGGGGAATCCCATAAATTTGGGGGAAAATTCCAGTAATTTGGGATTTTCTCCCCCATTTTTGGGGTTTTCACCCCGAATTTTTTTAGCTTTTCTCCCCAGTTTTGGGTGGTTTCTCCCTGAATTTTTTTTGGGTTCTTCTCCCCAATTTTTGAGCTTTCCTTTGTGAACTTTTGAGCTTTTCTCCCCCAATTTTTGGGCTTTTTCTCATCAATTTTTTGTGGTTTTCCTCCCCAATTTTTAGTTCTTTCTCCCTGAAATTTTGAGTTTTTCTCTGTGAATTTTTGATACTTTCTCCCCTAATTTTTGACCTTTTCTCCCCCAATTTTTGATGTTTTTCTCACCGATTTTTGAGTTTTTCTCCCCCAATTTTTGACCTTTCCCCCCATTTTTTTTAAGGTTTTTCCCCCCATTTTTTAGGGTTTCCGCCCGATTTTTAGGGTTTTCCCCGCATTTTTTTAAATGGCTTTCCCCCCATTTTTTTTGTGGTTTTGCCCCATTTTTTAGGGCTTCCCCCCCCCAATTTTTAGGTTTCCACCCCCATTTTTTTTAGGGTTTTTTTCTCCAACTTTTTGATCTTTTCTCCTCAATTTTTGAGCTTCTCTCCCCCAAATTTTGAGGTTTTCCCCGCCATTTTTTTGGGATTCCCCCCCAATTTTCGATGTTTTTAGGGTTTTTCCCCCCAGTTTTCGGTAATTTTAGGGTTTTTCACCCCCCTTTTTT
>NW_026625379.1:0-1634 GCF_030028575.1 Malurus melanocephalus | reverse complement strand
GGAGCCCCCCCGAGATCAGCCCCATCCACCCCCCCGCGCTGAAGAAAGTGGCGCAGTCCGAGGCGCCCCCGAAAACACCGCCGGACACGTTGAACCCTTGAACCTGGGGGGGGAGAAAAAACAAAAAAAATTATTACAAAAATACAAAAATTACATTCAAAAACATAAAAAAATACATTAAAAAATACTAAAAATACATTAAAAAAATGCGTAAAATATTTAAAATCTAAAATTAAAAAGGCTGTTTTAAATACATACGAAATATCTAAACATATAAAATTTATTATGGATACAGAAGAAATATATTAAAAAAAATTGATTAAAAAAAAAAAATTTGGGGGTCCCCTGGTATTTTTGGCATTCCCCCCTGGTATTTTTGGGATCTCCACCCTGTATTTTGGGGGTTTCCCCCGGTATTTTTGGGATCTCCCCCCGATATTTTTGGGGTTCTCCCATTCTCCTTCTCCCCCCCAGTATTTTTTGGGTCCCACCCTGGCATTTTTGGGGCCTCCCCCCTTACTTTTGGGATCCCTGTCAGTATTTTTGGGGTCCCCCCCCATTATTTTTTAGAGTTTCCCCCCCATTTTTAGGATCCTCCCGTTATTTCTAGGATAATTTTAGGGTTCCCCCATTATTCCTAGAATATTTTTAGGGTTACCCCATTATTTCTAAGATATTTTTAGGATTCCCCTGTTATTTCTAGGATATTTTTAGTGTCCCCCCCGTTTTAGGGGTCTCCCCCCATTTTTAGGATCCCCCCATTATTTTTTTGGGTCCCCTGTTATTTTTAGGATCTCCCATTATTTTTAGGATTTCCCATTATTCTTAGGATATTTTTTTAGGATCCCCCCATTATTTTTAGGATTCCCCCATTATTTCTAGGATATTTTTAGGGTTCCCCCTGTTATTTCCATTATTTGCAGGATCCCTGCTATTTTTAGGATATTTTGGGGATATTTTGGGGATATTTTTGGGGATATTTTTGGGGTATTTTTGGGGTATTTTTGGGGTATTTTTGGGGATATTTTTGGGATATTTTTGGGATATATTTAGGATATTTTGGGGATATTTTTAGGATATTTTTGGGGTATTTTTGGGGTATTTTTGGGATATTTTTGGGGATATTTTTGGGGATATTTTGGGGATATTTTGGGGATATTTTGGGGATATTTTTGGGATATATTTAGGATATTTTTGGGATATTTTTGGGGTATTTTTGGGGTATTTTTGGGATATATTTAGGATATTTTTGGGATATTTTTGGAGATATTTTGGGGATATTTTGGGGATATTTTTAGGGTATTTTTGGGGTATTTTTGGGATATTTTTAGGATATTTTTGGGATATTTTTGGGATATTTTTGGGGATATTTTGGGGATATTTTGGGGATATTTTGGCGATATTTTGGGGATATTTTTGGGATATTTCTGGGATATTTTTAGGGTATTTTTAGGGTATTTTTAGGGTATTTTCGGCTCCCCCCCGTTTTTGGGGTTACCTGCAGGTCCTGGATCAGCAGCTGCCAGTGCTGGGTGTGCTCCAGAGGGGGGAGGGGCAGCAGGAGGGGTCCGGGGGTCCCCAATTCCCCGCAGCGCCAGCCCAGGGGGGAGGGGGCAGAGCCCCCCCGGACCCGG
>NW_026625378.1:12503-15000 GCF_030028575.1 Malurus melanocephalus | reverse complement strand
CTGAAATAATTCCCAGCTCAGGCCCGCATTTCTGTGAGCACTGTCACAGCAATTAGAGGTTTTAAGGCACAGATAATGTATTGAAAATAATAAAGTGACATTTTGACATTATGGAAATGACAACTGACTGCAAAACGTCCAYAAAGATATTTAAATCAGCAATGCTGAATAAATTAAACGAGCAATTACCAGGATGTTTGACAAAGCATGATACAACAATATATTAGGCATATATTTTACTCACTGATCTTTATCTGCTTTTAATTAATTAATTTAATTGTCTGGAAGGGAGACAATAACATTAAGCCAGAAAATCAGAGCAAACCTTCCAAAATTGAAGATTTATTKTGCTATTATGCACGCAATCCTTACAAAAACCGAACGTTAACRTTTCTATTTTAGCTTTGTTTTTCAATTGCATTTTAAATAACAACTGTTTATAGTTCTCTGCCTTTGCCACACCTGGGGATTAAAATAGAAGCTTCAGCCTGTTGAAATGAGCTGGAATTTGTTCTGTTTTCCATATGTGGGGGACAGAACATGGGTTTAAACTGTTTGAAATGAGTTAAGCCTGCAGAGTCAGAGTTTGCTCGCTGCTGGAGTTTCTCCCGGGAAATGACATTTAAATGGCTCAGGTTTTGGCAGCTCCAGAACGGAGCAGAGCGAGGATGAGGGGAGAGGCTGGGAGAGCTCCACCTGCTCTGGCACTGGTGAAAATGAAATTTTATAAAGAATTATGGGTCTGGAGCCCTTTGTGTGCCCTCTGCCAGGATGGGGCTGTGCCCTGTGAAAGCTCAGGCGCTGCTGCTCAGTTCCAGTGGAGGTGGAGCTGACAAATCCCATAAAAACCCACAAAACCCACAAAACCCACAAATCCCACAAAACCCACAAATCCCATAAAAACCCACAAATCCCACAAATCCCTTCCCTCTGCAATCCCTGCTGAAGGGACACAGCCTCACACAGCTCCTGCACATCTTCTGTCCCACCAAACACAGACAACAGCACCCAAAATGTGCTCCCAGTCCTGGAGGTGAAGCTTTAACAGGTCTGGCTCAGGGGGGATGAGCCCTCCCAGCTCCCTGAGACAAAGCAGAGGAAGGGAACCCGGAGTCCCTGGTGAAAATGAAATTTTATAAAAAATAATGGATCTGGAGCCCTTTGTGTGCCCTGTGAAAGCTCCGGCGCTGCTGCTCGGTTCCAGTGGAGGTGGAGCTGACAAATCCCATAAAAACCCACAAATCCCACAAAACCCTTCCCTCTGCAATCCCTGCTGAAGAGACACGGCCTCACACAGCTCCTGCACACCTTCTGTCCCACCAAACACAGACAACAGAGCCCAAAATGTGCTCCAAGTGCTGGAGGTGAAGCTTTAACAGGTCTGGCTCAGGGGAATGAGCCCTCCCAGCTCCCTGAGATTAAGCAGAGGAAGGGAACCCGGAGTCCCTGGAGCAGCCAGGACAGGAGCTCAGCAAAACCTCATGGGGAAGGACTGAAAACCCCGGAGAGAGCAGGGAATGCATTTATGGGATGGGTAATTCCTTACAGCAAAATCCACCCCACAAAACGCAGCTCCTCCCGAGCCCAGAGCAGCCTGACCCCACAGAACCGACTGCAGAAACACCCCATAATGGAAATTACTGATAATTCATTGTTCTTGCACCAGAATTCTGGTTATTTGGGGACTGCCTGGGGTTCCTGAGCAGGAGGAGATGGTGGAGATTCTTCTGCACGGGAGGGAACAGGAAACACTCGGGAGGAGCTGGGAGAATCACTGCTCATTGCTGAGAGGGGGAATGTGTGGGGGAAAAAAGTGGCCCCACAAGCCCTGAATCAGAAACTCAGGCAATTATTTTGTATGACCGAGTCCTGGGAAAAGAAAAGGAGAGTTAACAGCCACATGGAGGAGGAATAGCACATCCTCGGCTACTGCTGAGAAAAGGAGATTGGAATGGGGAATTGATAACACAGGGGGCTGGAAATTATAAACATTACTGATACTGCAGCTTTTGTAAACTCACCAATCATGGACCGATTATTAATTAAACAGCTTCTCTTAACCAATGTGTGTTTGATACAAATGCATACTCTGGTTGCTAAAGTGGATAAAAGAGGCTTGTCCCACAATAAACTTCTTTCTCTCTTTTTTTCACCCTCTTTTTGTGTGTTTTTGTATTATTTTATGTCGCTGTTTGGCCAGCAGTGACAGGAGTGGATCCCAGTGCCAGAGGAGAGGGATGGATGGGATTTTGGGCAGGAATTGTTGGGAATTGATTGGGATGGAATTCCCAGGGAAGCTGTGGCTGCCCCTGGATCCCTTTGAGTGCCCAAGGCCAGGCTGGACATTGGGGCTGGGAGCAGCCTGGGACAGTGGGAGGTGTCCCTGCCATGGCAGGGGTGGCACTGGGTGGGATTTGAGATCCCTCCATCCCAAACCTTTCTGTGATTCTGGGCTCCCATCCCTTCATCCCTTCCACATTCCCGCAGCTCCTTTGGC
>NW_026625378.1:8135-9343 GCF_030028575.1 Malurus melanocephalus | reverse complement strand
GCTCCAAAGCTCAGAACAGCTTGAGAAAGGGTGCAAGAACAAACACAGAAGCACAGAATCGTTCTAAAAATCCTTATAAAACCCCTAAAAATCCTGAAAATCGTTATAAAAACCCTCTCAGAGCATCGGGTGCAGCCATTCCCCAGCMCTGCCCAGGCCACCCATGGCCCCATCCCTGTTCCTCTTGTTTTAGGGTGTCCTGCTCTTTCATCCCAGTAGCTGTCACTCACCCAAGCACTTCCCGTGCCAAAACTCCCAAAGTCTGAAATACCCAGAGTTTTTTGGGAAACAACACCTGCAGATCACTGAGAGAACAAGGACTGGGATATGGGATCAGACCCCGTGTCCCCTTGGTTTATGGGATCTGTGGGGTCAGAGCAGACCTTCCCCAGGCCTGCAGATGGGGGAATTTGGGATTTTCCAGCCACCCACCCACACCCCTGGCACCCCTTCACCCCTTCACCCGGGCCAGCAGAAAACGCTTTAATTACAAACACCGTGCACTAAAATTGGATAAATACCCCTAATTGGCTTTTTGGCTGTTTGCACAAAGGAGCGGGGAWGCACCTTTGAAGGATGCAAAGCAAACAGGGTGTGCAGAGCTCCCGACAATCGCGCCTTCATTCAGGGCCGGGTAACCATGGCAAATAACTGCTCTGAGCTCAGCCTGCTGCTGCCCGGGCTCAATTACCTCTGCTCCAACAGCCACTTGGACAACAATTAAACTGGGCGAAAATCAGATTGCTTTTCTCCCCGGAAAACTCGGCGATGTCCATTGACAACATTTTAAATTTTTTTCTTGGAATCTTTGCTTGTGCAGCAAATACCAGTGGTCAGCACCACTCGCACAAAGTTATATTAATTAACATTCCAGCCACGAGCAGATGGGAAAACGCTGGCAGGCACAAAAAGGGGGGACTTTCACACTGCAGGRCATGGGGACACTGCAGGGTATGGGGACACTGCAGGACATGGGGACACTGCAGGGTAAAGGGACACTGCGGGGTAAAGGGACACTGCGGGGTAAAGGGACACTGCAGGGTAAAGGGACACTGTGGGGTAAAGTGGACACTGCAGGGTAAAGGGACACTGCAGGGAAAGGGGACACTGCAGGGTAAAGGGGACACTGTGGGGTAAAGGGACACTGCAGGACATGGGGACACTGCAGAGCATGGGGACACTGCAGGACATGGGGACACTGCAGGACA
>NW_026625378.1:4895-5958 GCF_030028575.1 Malurus melanocephalus | reverse complement strand
GATCCCATTGTCCCCAGGATCCCACAGCTCATTGTCCCCAGGATCCCACTGGTCAGGGACAGCTCATTGTCCCCCTGGTCCTTTCCGCAGGGCAGATCCCGTGCACTCTGTGCCTGTTCCTCCCCAGCTGCAGGGGGGAATTAAAGGATTCCTCCTGCACCAAAGCAGTGCCACGGTTGGCACCCCCTGCTCTCAGCCAGCACAGCACATTCACCAGGATTAACACATTCACCAGGATTTACACATTCACCAGGATTAACACATTCACCAGGATTTGCCGACTTCAGCTGCTCCCAGGCACCAGCGAGGCACAGCCCTGGGCTGTTCCCATCCCCAGCACAGCTCTCCAGTTCTGATGAATCCCCAGCTCTGTGATCCCTGCAGCTCCAGCTGTTGGGATCTGTTCCCATCCCCAGCACAGCTCTCCCAGCTCTGTTGAATCCCCAGCTCTGCAGAGTGTGTGATCTCTGCAGCTCCAGCTCTGGATCCCTTTGGGGTCTGTTCTCACCCTTAGCACAGCGCTGGCAGATGAATCCTCAGCTCTGTGATCACTGCAGCTCCAGCCAAGGGTCCCTTGGGATCTATTCCCATCCCCAGCACAGCTCTCCCAGCGCTGGCAGATAAATTCCCAGCTCTGCAGTGTGAGATCCCTGCAGCCCCAGCTGTTGGGATCTGTTCCCATCCCCAGCACGGATCTCTCCAGTTCTGATGAATCCCCAGCTCTGTGATCCCTGCAGCTCCAGCTGTGGATCCCTTGGGATCTGTTCCCATCCCCAGCACAGCTCTCCAGCGCTGGCAGGTGAATCCCCAGCTCTGCAGTGTGAGATCCCTGCAGCCCCAGCTGTTGGGATCTGTTCCCATCCCCAGCACAGCTCTCCAGTTCTGATGAATCCCCAGCTCTGTTGGGATCTGTTCCCGTTTTTAGCATAGAGTTCTCCCAGCTCTGATGAATTCCCAGCTCTGTGATCCCTGCAGCTCCAGCCGAGGGTCCCTCGGGATCTGTTCCCATCCCCAGCACAGCTCTCCAGTTCTGATGAATCCCCATCTCTGTGATCCCTGTAGC
>NW_026625378.1:1921-3484 GCF_030028575.1 Malurus melanocephalus | reverse complement strand
GGCACTCAAAAAGGGACCGAGCACCGCTCACTGCCCAGTGCAAAATGCAATTCTGTATGGGGCAATTTCCAGCAGAAATGGGCCTGAAATCTGCATTTGAGCCCAAAATCTGCATTTGAGCCCAAAGTCTGCATTTGAGCCCATTTCCCCACGATGTCACAGAGCACAGGGTGGCACAGGGAGCACACGGTGACACAGAGCACACGGTGGCACTGAGGGCACAGGGTGACACACAGAGCACAGGGTGACACAGATCACACGGTGACACAGAGCACAGGGTGATGCAGAGCACACCATGGCACAGAGCCCATGGTGACACAGAGCACAGGGTGGCACAGAGAGCCCACGGTGGCACAGAGTGCATGGTGGCACATGGAACACACGGTGGCACAGAGCACAGGGGACACAGAGAGCACACGGTGGCACAGGGAACATCCAGTGACACAGAGCACACGGTGGCACAGAGATCACACAGTGGCACATGGGATACACAGTGCCACAGAGCCCATGGTGGCACTGAGGACACATGGTGACACAGAGCCCACGGTGGCACAGGGCCCTTGGTGGCACAGGATGACACATGGAATGCACGGTGGCACAGAGCACAGGGTGACACAGAGCACACGGTGGCACAGAGCACACGGTGGCACAGAGCACATGGTGACACATGGAACACACAGTGGCACAGGGGACACAGAGAGCACAGAGTGGCACAGAGCACAGGGTGACACACAGAGCCCACAGTGGCACATGGAACACACGGTGACACAGGGCACACAGTGGCACAGAGCACATGGTGGCACAGGGAGCACACGGTGGCACAGAGATCACACGGTGACACAGGGCACATGGTGACACATGGAACACACGGTGACACATGGAACGCACAGTGTCACAGAGCACACGATGTCACAGAGCACATGGTGGCACAGAGCACACGGTGACACAGAGTGGCACATGGAACACACGGTGACACAGGGCACAGGGGACACAGAGCCCATGGTGACACAGGGCACACCATGGCACAGAGCACAGGGTGGCACAGAGCCCACAGTGACACAGAGCCCACGGTGACACTGAGGGCACACGGTGGCACAGAGCGGCACAGAGGGCACACGGTGACACACAGCCCACGGTGACACACAGCCCATGGTGACACTGAGGACACACCGTGTCACAGAAACGGGAGCAGCTCTCCCAAGCAGGGAGCGGAGCAGAGCGGGAGCGCTGCCTCTGCCTCTGCCTCTGTCAGCCCTAACGATGCCGCTTCAAAGGGAGCCCTCATTAAAGCCGCGCTGCAGCTCTGCTGATTGAGATCTGGCTAATTGGCTCTGTGGTAAACAGGCAGAGGCTGCACGGGGAGGATATTCAGGGTAAGCAAGTGGCCTAGAAAAACCCAAACTCCAGCGGGAAATTAACCCTGCTGTTCCAGAAAGGGATTGTTTTGTTCACAGCTGGAAAGGAACTGGGCATTTTGGGGTGGGTGACATTTCCTGGGATCCCAGGGACAGAGCCTCTTTCCTTTTACCCAATAATTTTTCCCCCTTTTTTTTTTTTTTTTTT
>NW_026625378.1:0-1886 GCF_030028575.1 Malurus melanocephalus | reverse complement strand
CAAAAATCGTTGATATATAAATGGCAAACAAGTTCTTTTTCTCAGAAATTTCCTAGCCAGTAGCGTCAGTTTTTGGCAACACAATGCTCCTACGTCGTCCCTAAAATCCAGAACTTTTACATCATCACTGGGCTGTTTATACTTCATTATATTGAAGGGAATTATTCCATTGAAGGGATTATCTCTGCTGCCTTGCTCTGTTCAAAGCAATAAATGGCTGCCAAGTTTGGTTAATGGCCAAGAGGAACCTCAGGCATTTAATCAATTTCAAAGCTTTTTTTTTTTTATTGCAAATATTATACGAAGAGCTTATTCCCATTATAAACAAACTATGGAGTGAAAATAAAGAGAACTCTTCTCCCCTCCCCKGGGAAATCGCAATCCCACAGCCCTGCATTTCCAAGGGAGGGGAGATTTCACTCATCTCGAGGCACACTGAGATTTGTGCGTGAAAAAAAGCGTTAAAATAAATTAATGTGGAAAAGGATGAACGATGAACGCTCCTTACCCGAGGCACAGCCCGCAGAATTACCCGTGCACACCGTGCAATTACACAATACCCGCTAATCACCTCATTTGCATACGGACCGCACTCCCAGGCTCTTCCCCAGGGAATTCAGGGTCATTCCAAAGGAATGGGAATGGGAATGGAATGGGAATGGGAATGGAAATGGGAATGGGAATGGAATGGGAATGGGAATGGGAATGGGAATGGGAATGGAAATGGAATGGGAATGGGAATGGGAATGGGAATGGGGATGGGGATGGGAATAGGGATGGAATGGGGATGGGAATGGGAATGGGAATGGGGATGGGGATGGGAATGGGAACGGGAATGGGAATGGAACGGGAATGGGAATGGGATGGGAATGGGAATGGGGATGGGAATGGGAATGGGATGGGAATGGTGGAATGGGAATGGGGATGGGAATGGGAATGGGAATGGGAATGGGAATGGGAATGGGAATGGCTGCCCGGTCCTTCCCTCAGCTCACACGGGTTCGGTGCTCAGGAAAGGATCCCGAGGATGCCGAGCATCACAAACCTTCCCGGGATTGGGATCGGGGCAGGAGCGTGGCGAGCACCCCTGAGCAGGAATGGGGGAATATCAGCCAATATTGAACACAGCATCATCTTTCACTGCTGGAGAAACGTTTGTTTTACAAACAAACCAAAGCCAGAGCCGGGCACACATCCCTGAGCATCCATCCTGCAGGAATGGGAGATATCAGCTGATATCAAACACAACATCGCGTTCCACTGCTGGAGAAACGTGGTTTGTAAGATAAACCAGGGCAGGAGCCAGGCACACATCCCTGAGCAGAAATGGGGCAATATCTACCAAGATCGAACACAGCATCACCTTTCACTGCTGGGGAAACACGGTTTGTAAAATAAACCAAAACCAGAGCTGGGAACACATCCCTGAGCAGGAATGGGGAATATCAGCCAACATTGAACACAGCATCACCTTTCACCGCTGGAGAAAGGCGGTTTATAAAATAAACCAGGGATGGAGCCGGGCACAGATCCCTGAGCAGGATCCATCCTACAGGAATGGGGAAAATCAGCAGATATTGAACATTTCAATATTGAACAACATCGCCTTTCACTGCTGGAGAAACGCAGTTTATAAAATAAACCAGGGATGGAGCTGGGCACAGATCCCTGAGCAGGATCCATCTGCAGGAATGGGGAAAATCAGCCAATATCGAACATTTCAATATCGAACCACATCGCCTTTCACTGCTGGAGAAGCGCGGTTTGTAAAATAAACCGAAACCAGAGCCGGGTGCACATCCCTGAGCAGGATCCATCTGCAGGAATGGGCAATATCAGCCAATATTGAACACAGCATCACCTTTCACCACTGGAGAAACGCGGTT
>NW_026625377.1:6598-13720 GCF_030028575.1 Malurus melanocephalus | reverse complement strand
TGTGGGGTGCCAGGAAACAACCTCTGCTTACAGCCCCCATCTCTCAGTGCCCCTCAGGGGAGAAAGAGCACAAACAAAACCACCCAGGGCATCAGGGGCACACATTTACACACAGACACATGCATTCAGCACATATACACCCGTAGATAATATATATTTATACACTGGCACATGCACTTTGTGCTGAGCAGCAGCACCACAGTGGGACCAGCCCTGCCTGTCTGCATTTGCTCTTGGTTCTGCTCTGAACYCCATCAGCTTTCTGTGCTAATGATGCTGACATTCTTTGCCACCTAACGAGGCAGTTTCTGCTCACCAAATGCATCTGTTTCCCCTGGCAGCTGTGGGAAGCCTGAAGTTTGTTCCCATTTGCTGGCCCCGATGCCCAGGGATGCTTCCCCCCCATGTCTGTATGTACAGACCAATTCCTGCCGCTGCTGGCATGATGGTGATGGTTTATTTTTGTCACAGAGAAACTGAATTCTGCTCTAAAGCCTTCATTAGAACCTGATATGTTTCCTCATTTTCCCTGTTGAGAATTAAGCCCATCACTACAAAGCTGCTTCTATCCACTGTGATAATTTCTTTTCCAGTTTCTGCTGAGCTCGTGTCACCTTTTGGGGATTCCTGCCCAAAATAATCAAATCCTGGCTCCTTAGATCATTCCCCTTCTCTGTCCTGCATGGTGCATGACCATCCTGCAAGCACATTGTGTGGGTTCACATCACATCTCTAAATACAGAAACAAATACACTCAACAGTGTCTGCATTTGTATTCAAAATTATTGTTTGATATAAATTAATAATTCCTCTCTGTCTGCCTTGCCAGACCTCCCCTTAATGGTTCTATTTTCATCTCTCTCCCTTGATAAATTCGTGTTACCATTCAGACCAATATTCCTTCACAAGTTATTACTCCATAACTCACCTGCTGGTCCTTCTCTTCGGTCTGGGAAAGATATTGAATTGCAAATTACTTTCTACTGCAGCTCTGGAAAGCATTCCCTCACAAATATCAATCTTTCCGTGGGAAGAGAGGAAGGCAATGATACAATTATAATCTCACCCAATATTTTGATCCCAAATCAGAACAATGCCTATTTACTTCTCTCAGGCATCCCATTTGCTCTGAGGGAGCTCCATCACATCAATTTATTTATTTATTATTTATTATCACTTTATTGAGCCACCTCTGCACTCACCAAGATTGTTGCCCTCGAATCAATCAGTATTTATTGTTCCAGCTGCTCACATGGATGACAGGGAACGTCCTCTGGCAGTGCTGGGGCACAAAGTTAACTTCTACAGTTCATCTGAGAGGGTTTCTTCCCGAGCTTCCGATCTTCTGCCTCATTTACCACTTGGAATTTTTTACAGGATCTTTTTTCCCCTTGACTAGGGTGAAACACTATGGGAGGCTGAGTGGCAAAACTCTGCTTCACAGGAAACTTTTTCCTCAGTTTGCAGCACTTCATTCATCTCCCAGAACTTGGCACAGTAATATCTGAAAGAACAGGCTCCTCCAAAAGAGATTATGAGGTTATCATATCAAAACCAGAAGCTAAAAATCATATTTGGTTATTAAAAATCATATTAGGTTATTACTCAGTTCTGCAGTCCTGCTGGCATGTAGTTGTAAAAGATTTTTTTCCCTCTCTCTGTGTTTGCACACTTGTTTAACAAGGTCTTTAAGAATATTAACCAAAATTCGAAATGAATAACAGATTTTTGGGGTTTTGCTCCCTAACAATTAAAAAACAAGAACAAGTAAATCCATAAAAATGCCTGATATAAAATGGAAATAAAAAATTAAGAGAGTTCTGCCAAAAATTGAAAGAAACAAAACCAGATATTCTATTAAAAACCCCAGTAATTATTCTACAAAGAAACCCCACGATGTGTCAGGAGAGAACATGAGTACAACAGTGCTGCACAGAATTATATGCTTCATATATTTAATGGGCAATGTCATTCTTTGAACTGCAACAGTTGATTCACAGGTATTTTAAATATATATATAATAAAATAATAAATAAAAATAATAATAGTAGAATAATAGAGAATAATAATAAATAAAAAACCACTTCTAGTTCAACATTTACTGAGAAGATCAAGAGTAGCTTCATGATAGAAGGTCTGAGTGTCTTTTTATTCAGAATTGGGAAAGATGAACTTTAAAATGCATTTTAACAAAAGAACCAGGCTGTAACTGATTTAAGCTGCTAAACTCACACTAGAATATGTGCAACTGATAAAAATTGAGATTTTTTTAGTTGAAAGGCAAGGTGCTTAAAGTTAATAAGCCTTCTCCAGGAATGGAAAATTATTTTATAGCACTCTGTGTTTATTTACTTCAGAAAGATAAAAGAGACATTTGACAAGGCTTTTTTAACTTCCATCCATTAAAATCTCTATACAAGCTCTTTGAAAAACTTTCAGGAGTAATTAAATAGGAAGTGTTTGTATTCTTCAAGACTAAAGCTTCTCTTTTTAGATATAGGAATATTAAAAAATAAAATAAAATTATGCCTACAGTACTGGTTCTGGGGTTGAACAGAAGCAGCTGTGGACTTATGGCCACATATTCCTTTAAACAGATGTAAAATTCCCATCATAAATAATTGTCCTACACAGCAATTTTCACACAGCAACCTTTGGCATGAAGGCAGCATGAGGAGAAGCATCAGGTCTGTACTCAGTAGAATATTCCTCCCCTTCTTTCTTTGCAGGAGTCTCTCCAGTCCTGCTTGTTGTTGTTGACTGATGCATATTCTTATTCTTATTCTTATTCTTATTCTTTTTTACGAGAGAAACTTTTTACAAGCAGAACTCATAATTTTTCAGAGAGGTTTACCTGTACCCCATAGCTTTTGAGTTTGAGAATATTGATTTAGAAGGCTCAGGATTGTATCAAGAAGCTTGTTTCACTTCCATTAATGACAATCTTATTTCAGCTGCTGTGTTCATTTGCCTTTTTCTATTGACAGCTTTTTATCTTGTTCAAACAGCAGTCTCCAAGAACAAGAGCTGCTGTGCAGCTCCTTCCACTGTAAAAAATTTACCCCCAACTTTTTTTTCCCATTGTTCTTCTGTGCATAACCAAAATAAAATATAGATTAAGCCATGAGGAGGTCGGAGGTAGCAAAGCCCTGTCCTTCAGTTTCAGTGACTATAGATTATTATACCAAATTAGGAAAACAAGAGTTGCAGTATGTAGAGATTTCTTATCTGATCTTCAGTTCCCCAATTCTGTCAAAATAGAATATTTATATGCCATGTACTTGGTATTCAGCTGAGCTTAGTTCATGCACAGAGCAAAGGGTTAACAATTTCAGCTGCATAAAGTTCTTCTGGCAACCCTCACCCTGCAACAGAGAAAGATTTGCCAGCAGCTGCTGCTGAATAAAATAGATCCCAATTAATAGAATGAAAATGTACAGGTGAATTAGAAAAGGTACAATATGGTGAATAAAATGCATCAGCAAATGAAATATGACAATAGAATAAAAAATCAGTAGTCGCTTTTTTTTTTTATTAGAAAAACTGGGTTTTTTTTCACACTATAGTGTTTTGCATTTACAACTTTGGCTTGAAAATGGTGAAGCTGAAGCTTACAATGGTCACATTTCTCATACATCTGCCTGTTTTGTGTCTTTCTCTCTTTTCCTGAAGGGAAATGCAGCTAATGCCCTTTCCATGCAGTGCTTGATGTGGTCAGAAAGCCCCTCAGGAAGGTGAGCTAAAGAAGGGACAAAACCAGCCCATGTCCATCTGRATCCTAAACTTGGTGATGTTTGAAATGGGTGTAAAACTCCTAAACTAAGACATGAAGCATCCTCCTTACTCTGATTTGTATTTAGGAATTCAGCCTTTTCTGAAGCCTCACCTTGAACTTCTTCTGTCTCTTTGCTCTTGCTTCCATCAGGGAAAGCTACAGCACCCCTGGCACTTCCACTCATTTAAATTTGGTTTATTCAAAATAGCATTTTGAGGAGAATGTTAGAAACCCATGGGAGCATTTCAGTTTATCCAACATTTTGAGCAGAAGCAACATCCGACCTTCCACCCTGCAAATTCTCTGCATTCTGACAGCTCTCCTCAACCACAAAGCCCCAGAGCAGCTCTAAGTTTTCACTACCCAAGAGTAAAAAACCCCAGATAGTGAATTCTGCCCCAAATGCCAAGGTGGATTCCACATCTTCCACAAGAGGCAATATAGAACATTGAAAGAATTTTATGAAGAATATTGGACCTTCATTTATTTCGTGTTGCAGATTAATTAAACAGGATAACCTGTAGACATTGAGTTGAACCTGTTTAATGGGAAATCACTGCTGTGCAATTAGCAGTATTTTGGAAAAGCTGTTGTCCTGGCAAGATAAATCAAGTTGACACTGCCACATTCCCTGATCCTGGGGTATTGGTAAATACATTATTTTCTTCTCCCTGTAAGGGAATTACTGGAAATAAAGTGGAGACTCAGAGTTTGTATTTGTAGAGTAATTATTTACTGCATTGCTTGGCTAGGGAATCACAGGCATGAGGTCACGCTAATTATGTTACTCTGTCAAAGAATAAGAGAATAAAATCCCTATGGATTTTAATTTTTTTTTTTTAAGTATTTATGAATGACTGTTCCGTAGGTGAATTAAAAGCTCTTTTTTGGTTCAAACATACAGCTTCCAATGTCTGAAAAATAAAAAGTAATATAAATCACGGACTAAAACTTAGAAATGGAGTTTAAGTCTTCCTTGAGCTGACAGCTTATTGTTTTCCAGGAACAGCACAATGACGCCATCTCTTTGTGTAAATGTCTTTGAAGCAAAGTTTACATTTCTTTTGCAGATGTATTATTTGCTGAAATACATTTCTCCCACTCACACAGGAGAGTGCTTTATATTGCTGTGAGAATTGCAATTCATGAAGAGGTGGAAGTAATGACTTAAAACGAGATGAAGGCAGGTTTAGGTTAGAAACCAGGAAGAAATTCTGCCTTTTGATGGTGGTGAGGCCCTGCCCAGAGAAGCTGTGGCTGCCTCATCTCTGGAAATGTTCAGGGCCAGGCTGGACAGAGCTTGGAGCAACCTGGTCTGGTGGAAAGGGKCTGGGTCCTGCTTTCACTCTGGGTTTAAGCTGAAGGTGGCTGTMACCTGTTTGTCTGTGTGTTCATGCAGAGAACCCAAAGCACTCGTGACAAGGGCTCAGGTGGAATAATTCAAAGGGCACTTAAAAACTCTGGGGTATTTTTTGCCAAGTTTGTGAGAGAAGTGGGAAAGGAATCCACAAACACTGACTTCTATTTCCTCAATCCAGCACATGATATGTCTTTGAGAAAAAAAAGGCAGATTTTGTGAAAACCTCATGGAGGGATCAAAATGCATCATGACTCCGTATCAGAGGTGTGTATTCTCTGAGTTGGGGACAAAATTATAGAAGAAATTGAATCACCTCTCTATTTGTCTAAACCTAACTGAATATTTGGTTGATTTTACTGTCAAAACTTTTGCTTCTAGACAACCACATGTATTTTTATAAAATAAATACACCCCCACTGTGCATGCAGTTCCTTCCCTAAAATTGGTAATTGGGCCCCTCTGGTCCCATTCCTGTTCTCTGCCGTGACATCTTCATCTACAGGCACAGACAGTTCAATCGACACATAACAACCACTTGTCATTATAAACCAAGTAATATTTAAACCAAATCAAGTTCATGGTTACCTGACTGCTCAACAGGTACTGGCTCAGCTAAAAAATCTGAAACAGCTCAGGTTTAGACAAGGCCAGAGGTGTCCTGAGACACTCCTTGCYAAAATTCATGTTTACTGGGCTGCGTTCTTGTAACCAGTTTTGCATGCACAACCAGAGAGTGGAAATAGCTCAGCCTGGGCAGAAAGGCACATCCTTTRTGATTCCTGGGTAGGAGCAAAGGAGAAGAGAGTTTTGTGAGAGATCTGTTTCATTGCTTTACTCAAATCTGTTTTCTAACATTTTTTTAAGAGGACAAAAGTGTTCTCCGCATCTATGATAAATGTCATTTCACATTACRTTAGTTTACTTGCCTACTGTGAAGTTTAGAGAAGTCACAGGGAAATAYTGCACAACAACACTTATTTATTTCTAAGTACAGCTCTGAAGGCTAAAGAAAAATTACGAATGAGAAACTCCCTTCAAACTGTGCAAATACCTGCTACTGCAAATTTAATCTGTCAAATCTTTAACTACTGTCAGTAACTATTTTGAGTTTGGGTTAGTTTACGTGGGTTTTTTGTTAGTTTGGTTTTTTGTTTGGTTTGGCGTTTTTGCCTTAAGTGCTTTGTCAACACCTGAATTTAACAATCCTCCCTGTCATTCTGTTCTTTCATTTTTTTCCTTGAATCCCATTCTAAACAAGTTCCATGCTTTCTCATTCAGCTCTCCATGAAAGATTTTTCCTTCAAACACCCTTTAAATCAACAAGGAATGA
The DNA here is from genome assembly GCF_030028575.1 of Malurus melanocephalus. Taxonomy (NCBI): domain Eukaryota; kingdom Metazoa; phylum Chordata; class Aves; order Passeriformes; family Maluridae; genus Malurus; species Malurus melanocephalus. The sequence goes on along the minus strand of NW_026625377.1, from coordinate 7,255 downwards.
AAAACCTAAGATAGTGGAATTGGGAAAAATGGATAAGCTTGGACAGACTGAAGAAATCCACAGCTGAACACCCTATTCCATACCTTGCACTATGATACTGGCAGCTCAAATTCCTGATTCTCAAAACAATTTCAGAATCTCAAACTGTGAGCCAGAACAGGGTTATGAAATCACATTAAAAGATGCAATCTAGCTGCTTTTCCAAGAATGCTGTTTCCTTGTCAGCTGGAAGGACTTTCCTCTTTTCTCCATCCACAAATACCCAGTTTGTTTTCTGAAATCACTGCAGTCACCACATGCATTTGGTACTGCAAATATTCCAGGCAGCTTTCTGACCAATACAGTCTGAGAGATATATTTGGGATTGGCTCAAAATTTGCTTTCTTATAAAGAAATTCCTTTAGGTTTTGGATTCATGGTGCTTATGAGGTTACTGATCATGACGAATACATTTCTTCATCTCAGTGTGAGAGGCACCACAAGATTGGTTAAAGGTTCTTCTCCTGTCCAGGAGCCACAGAAGCCAGGAAACACTGAAAATGTGCCTGTGAGGGCACAGGATGTTTGTAATGAGGGACACAGGGGATGAGCCTCATTAAGCATTGTCACAGCTCCTGCTGTCTGGAGCAATAGCGCTGTCTGACATCTCTGTTAACA
>NW_026625377.1:4048-5513 GCF_030028575.1 Malurus melanocephalus | reverse complement strand
GCAGTGACACATCAAGAAATCAATTCAAAACTTACCTGGAGTTTTGCTTGGGGATTGAAGACTAAAGCCAGGCTTAACAGTAAAGGATGGAAGTTTGTTACTGAAAACCAGGGTTTGTGTTTGTGCACAAATGCTTTTATCACTAGAGGATTTATCAGTCAATTAAGCAGAATTATTGAGACAAACCACTGTGCTCCCTCACAGCTGCCTTCAATGAACACAGCTTGCAATGTTCCAACAGCTTTATGTTCCTCTTAGCTTAAGGAGCACAAGACACAACAGATAAAAACCAAAGCAAGTGCATGAGTTTCTTGGATCTGAGGAATATCTCTAACCTGGTTTCTAGAGAAGCCTATCAATGACTCCTCCACAAATGCCATTTGATGGTTTGTTATTTAATTCTTTTCACTGTATTATAAAAATAGGATTTAATGGGAAGTGATCCATGGTGATGCTTGGAGTTAATAGCAAGGGTGAGTTTGGTCAGTGCTTTCAGCAGGAGCTCCAGAGGCATTGACCCTTAAAGGGTTTTCAACACCATCAGCACTTTGAGGGATCTGTGAAGGGTCACAGTCAGGTTTTTGCTGCTGAGAAAAACTCACTGCTTCAGCCCTGATATTGTGTGACATAATTCCATTTTTACAGCACAATTGGCTCTTAAACTGACAGAGATGCTCACTTTGCTCCATGAACCAARGCTTTTTCTGATGTTCTGTTGAAAGGTTGGATGATTTCGGGGTTGGTGAGTGCCATGACCATTGTCAAGTTTTGACTGATCCTGTAGTGGATCAGTTATCCCAACAATTCCAGGTAGTTTTGGCTCTAGATGTTTGGCCAATGAGATCTGCATCCAGGTTTCTTCCAGAAAGTACAGGGAATACGCGTGTGTACTACTAATTAAATTTAAAAAAATTGTACATGAGAAGGAACATAATTTATTTCTTACACATTTTCTACATAGGGAGCAGAAGTCAGAAAACACCTATAATGAAAGAAATCTTATGTTATGCTTAGTCAGAACTGTGCTTTATGATGATCTTGAAGTTCTGGTGACAAGAATTAGAGCAAGTACAGAACAGAGATTGGATCCTGCCAGGCAGCTACAGTTATTTGCTTGTGTAACTCACATTTTTGGAGAAACAGGATACCTCCAACACAGGACAGCATTTTAGCATGGATATTCCTGAGACTGTGGCTGGGGAATCCTTCTTCCCTGTGCTATTCCCCTCTGTAACATCCATAACCTCACGCATCTCCGTGTGACTGTTCCGTGTGGCGAATGCTGTTTTAAATGCAGATTCTGGCATTTAATACAATTAAGGGGGACTCTCATTACACAAACAATTTGCAACAAGATTATCCCCAAGGATCAAAACCTTGAAGTAATTGAATGAAATAGCAAACAGCAAACAATAATAAATGTGCACAGAAGTTTGACAAGGAGGCAATCAGATGCAAATAAAAT
>NW_026625377.1:0-2008 GCF_030028575.1 Malurus melanocephalus | reverse complement strand
TGATACACGAACATGTGAGAGAGGCAGACAAATTCTGCAGGGCTCCTGGGCTTCAGGTGTGCCCTCCTGCATCCTTCTGCTTGCTGGGAAAACTTCTTGCCAAGCAATGGAAGATGCATCTCCCTCCTCCTGTCCAGGAATATCAGCTTGGCCATCTGCATCTTGCAGCTCACGTCAAGGGAAGCACTGGGGACCTGGACATCTCAGAGACTCAAAACCTCCCCTCATATATTTGATGAATGAATTCTCCAGTGAAGAATGTTTTTTTGTTGGCGGAACCTGAAAATATTCTAGACCCAAGCCACAGAAAATAAAAAAAAAATTAAGGTGTTGCCAGTATTCAGGATAGAGAAACCGCAAATATTTGCAAAAGGCTCATGGGGAGAAAGTAAGAACAAAGCAGGGTTTACGCTGTTAAAGCTAAGAATAAAAATCTGCCTTCTCATACATCCAATCCAGGCACCCACCTGTCCTTCTCTTTGGAAAGGTTTGGATTTGTGCTCTGTTTTCACAAAAGCAGGTTTTCACTGGGAGCCCAGCACAGGCATGTGTTTTTTGGGGGAGGTCTCATCACAACTGCAGCAAAGCCACGGTGTTCAGACCCACCTTGTGGAGTGTTTGATTTCCAAACACACCTTCTTCCACGCTATCTGGAAACACATGTGGTTAGCACAGACACCATGCTCCTAATATTCTTTTATCCATAATCTAAACATAAAAACATCTTGCAGGCTGTTTACAAGGGAACAGCATTTTCCTTTAGGACTGAAATCACCATAAGTGCTTTAGAAACACCATTACTCATTTGATGTCTCTCCAGGGAATGCATAAAATACGTCCATTACTAAATATATTAGTTCCACTGTACTCATGTGAAAAATATTACTGTGTTCTGCAATAGTTATAACAACAGAAGATTGGCTTAGTGATCAATTTCACATTTATTTGAGGTTTACATTGCTTGAAGTGATTGTTTCACATGGCCCTGATTTTTTTAGGCTTTCTTCTCTGTTTCTTTCTCCTTTAATATTCTTTGTTATTTCTTTCATTACCACTGGAAATGTTGTGTCTTTTGTCCTTTGAACTTGCTAAGACAGATGGGCTTGCTTCTGTTTTAGGCTGTTATGGTGTTATAATTGTTAATGTTTCCAATAAACTACTTTCATACACATGTTCCCCACAAGTCTAACTACTAGACCTAAAAGAATGTCAATTTTATCACCAAAAGGTAATAAAGGAAAAATAAAACAAAGAGAAGCATATTCAGCCAATGGTTAATAATATGGAAAGCTTCTTCTGTATGTTAAAAAAAAAAAAAATTCTTTGTCTTGCTAAAAGGTGAAAAATGGTTCAAGTTTTTTGAACTTGTCCTTTTCTTTGTACACAGACCTTTCAGCTAAGAGTTCTATCATTGAACTGAAGCAGAGGTTTCACAGCATGGGAAAATGGATGGTCAAAGGATGCATTTCACACTTCTCCCATCAGTTTCCAAAGTGAACAACAACAAACAGGCAACTTGAAAAAAGGTGAATAAAAGCAAAGGCAATTTGGCTGCTGTTCAGGGTTATGCTCYCAGTGGGACTGCTGAGAGTCTGAACTGACTGAAAACTGTTCACTGCGGGCAACAATACCCACAGTGCCTTAAGAACGTGACAGCATGGGACACGAAAAAGCAGCATGGGACACGATGAAACAGCATGGGACATGATGAAACAGTATGGGACAGGATGGAACAGCACAGGACATAATAAACAGCACAGGACACAGTGAGGATTCCTTGTGCAGCCACTGCCCTCCTTGCTGATCTTGTGTTTTCCCTCAATCTCTCCTGTCCCTGTGTCCGGAGCCCTCAAGGCCGGACAGGGAATGGCAGAGGGACCCTCCCGTGTGCCCAGGCAGACCTGGGTGAGGTAGGGGGAGGAAGGCCCTGGCACTGCCCTGAAATGGCCTCCTGAAGAGATGGAGGAGTCCCACACACTGCGGGCAGGTGAGTGGCACGGCTGGGTCA
>NW_026625376.1:15699-17251 GCF_030028575.1 Malurus melanocephalus | reverse complement strand
CCTGGTGGTCAGTGTCCTGTCCCGGCACGGTCCGTGCCCGGTGGTCAGTGTCCTGTCCTGGCACGGTCACTGTCCATACCTGGTGGTCAGTGTCCTGTCCTGGCTCTGTCACTGTCCGTACCTGGTGGTCAGTGTCCTGTCCTGGTTTGGTCCTGTTCCTGGTGGTCAGTGTCCTGTCCTGGCTTGGTCACTGTCCCTACCTGGTGGTCAGTGTCCTGTCCTGTCCTGGCATGGTCAGTGTCCTGTCCTGGCACGGTCACTGTCCCTACCTGGTGGTCAGTGTCCTGTCCTGACTCTGTCACTGTCCATACCTGGTGGTCAGTGTCCTGTCCTGGCACGGTCAGTGTCCTGTCCTGGCATGGTCACTGTCCGTACCTGGTGGTCAGTGTCCTGTCCTGGCACGGTCAGTGTCCTGTCCTGGCTCGGTCACTGTCCGTACCTGGTGGTCAGTGTCCTGTCCTGGCTCGGGCTGTTCCTGGTGGTCAGTGTCCTGTCCTGGCTCGGTCTGTGCCTGGTGGTCAGTGTCCTGTCCTGGCTCGGTCACTGTCCCTACCTGGTGGTCAGTGTCCTGTCCTGGCACGGTCAGTGTCCTGTCCTGGCTCGGTCACTGTCCGTACCTGGTGGTCAGCATCCTGTCGTGTCCTGGCTGTGTCCGGTCACTCCTCACCCCACTACCCCCTGTCCCCAGGCCCTACTGAAGGACGCCAACACCCACGGCGAGCAGCTGGTCAGTCTGGAAGCTTTGGCCACTCGCCTGAAGGATTTCAGCCGCAAGCAGGACGGGGCGGTCATCCAGAACCTGGTGCTGGCGGCGCGAGAACGGCTGGGCAAGGTCCTGCAGCGAGCGGCCGAGCGCGGGGCCGCGCTGGAAGAGGCCCGAAAACGCAGCAAACAGGTGCCAGGACACAGACTGGACACTGCCCTAAATGGGTTTGGGGTCACAGGAAAAGGGGGAACGGTGTCACTGCCACAGCGCGGGGTCAGACGGGATTTTGGGATCAAATTCTTCCCTTTGAGGGTGGTTTCGCAGAGAAAATGTGTTTGTCCCATCCCTGGTGGTGTCCAAGGCCAGGTTGGAGAATCCTGGTCTAGTGGGATTGTTGCCTGGAAAGGGCAGATTTTAATAATGACACAGACACGGTTTAGGGGATTAAAAGGGTTTTATCTCGGGATTTGGGATCCCAAATTGATGGCAGAATGCACACCCGTGTATAGCACGGGTACAAGTTTTATAGGATTCAGGAATCAGCAAATCTATCCAGGATTCCCCAATAAGATACAAGTTTTATAGGATTCAGGAATTAGCATTTCTATCTAGGATTGCCCAATAAGAGACAAGTTTTATAGGATTCAGGAATTAGCAAATCTATTCAGGATTCCCCAATAAGAGACAAGTTTAATAGGATTCGGGAATTTGCATTTCTATCTGGGATTCCCCAATAAGATGCAACTTTTATAGGATTCAGGAATTAGCATTTCTATCTAGGATTCCCTAATAAGAGATAAGTTTTATAGGATTCAGGAATTAGCAAATCTATCCAGGATTACCCAA
>NW_026625376.1:12068-13369 GCF_030028575.1 Malurus melanocephalus | reverse complement strand
GGAAGGGACCACACGGCTCCAGAATTTTCACTGTGCCGTGCTGGCCCGTGGTTCACCCTGCAGTGGCTCCGTGGCTCCTGTCCYGGTTGCCCCAAATCCGCGTTGCCCCCACATCCCCCCCAAACCCCAAATCCCTCCCCTTCCATGCAGTTCAGCGAATCGCGGCGGCTGCTCCTGGACTGGATGGACGAGGTGGAGCAGAGCCTGGAGGAGCCGCAGGACGCTGCCACCAGCCAGGAGGAGATCAAGTGCCAGCTGGCTGAGCACAAGGTAAAATCAGATCCAAAAAAAATGATCCGAGCAAAACTCYGCCGCTTTTATAATTTAAATTGTGAAGCGGGTATGTTTATTGCGGCGCTGGGTGAGCGGGAGGTACTTCTCAAAGCCGGGGTATAAATCTGGTTACATGTTACGCGTTCRCCGAGTTTCAAAATTCGCCTGTACATATTCATGACCTATCCCCGCTTTGTATTATAATGAGTTTAAAAGTCATTTCTGTGTTATTTGGTAGCCRGCTCCGGGGGTCTCGGGAGGAAGTAAAATACTCATCCTCTCATCTTGAATTTTCACCTTTCTGTGTTGCACGTGCTCTCTGAGTCCCTGGCCTAAGTCTAAACAGCAATTCTGGTTTTAGCCAGCGTAGGGATTCCACGAACACAAGCTGGGTCACAGTCTTTTTTTTTTTTTTTGTCAATAATCTTTTACTTCTCATTCTGCTTTGACAAACACAATTAATGTTAGGTTAGCAATATACATGTCTAAAGAGCAGTTTCTAACAAGTTACCCTGTAACTTCTGACTTCCCTGTGTTAGGAAAATTAATCCACGAGCAGCAGAGGTTTATGTCCGAAAAGGAGACAGAGGAGTCCCGCATTAATTAATTAATTAATTAATTCATTCATTCATTCATAAACTTTATTCATTTATTCCCTTTATTCCCTTCATGAATAAAGGGAGAGGTCATGGGCATTTCCCATGGGGTCTCTCAAATTCGAAGAGGACKCAGTTCCCTCTTTTATCCCAATTTCCCGGCCGCGGTTCCCTTTCTCTTTCCCCATTGGCTGAGGTATTTCAGGCTCCCAAAAACCCCCTCTTCTATCATCCATTGCCCCCTTTCAATATCCATCTCTGTTTCTGCTCTTGTAGTTTATTAACACAGTCTGGGATAAGTAAATCAGTGGAATTTCTATGGAAATCATTCCCATTGTTTCCTTCCATCTCCCAATATCAGCCTTATCTCACCCCCAGAATGAGTCTGTTTGTAAAGACACTTCTCACTCCTGTCACCTTCTCATTCCTTTC
>NW_026625376.1:5909-7300 GCF_030028575.1 Malurus melanocephalus | reverse complement strand
TAATGGCACTGCCATGACCTGTCCACATCCATTATGGTGCTGCCAGGATCTATCCCTGTCCATAATGGCAGTGCCAGAACCCATCCCTGTCCCTGTCCATTATGGCCCTGCCATGACCTGTCCCYRTCCATAATGGAGTGGCCATGACCTGTCCCTGTGCATAATGGCACTACTGACCTGTCCCTGTTCATTATGGTGCTGCCAGGACCTGTCCCTGTCCATAATGGCACTACCATGACCTGTCCCTGTTCATTATGGTGCTGCCAGGACCTGTCCCTGTCCATAATGGCACTAYCATGATCTGTCCCTGTCCATAATGGCGCTGCCATGACCTGTCCTCGTCCACAATGTCCCTGCCATGACCTGTGCCTGTCTCTGTCCATAATGTCACTGCCATGACCTGTCCTTGTCCCTGTCCATAATGGCGCTGCCAGGACCTGTCCCTGTCCATAATGGCACTGCTGACCTGTCCCTAGTGACACTGCCAAGACCTGTCGTCGTCCATAATGGCCCTGCCATGACCTGTCCCTGTCCACGTCCCCATCCATAATGACCCTGCCATGACCTGTCACCATCGATAATGGCACTGCCAGGACCTGTCCCTGTCTATAATGGCACTGCTGATGTGTCCCTGTCCATAATGTCACTGCCATGACCTGTCAGCACACTGCTGGGCTCTACCCATGGGGTCAGCTGGGCCTGTCCATGTCCATTATGGCACTGCCAGGACCTGTCCACATCCATTATGGCACTGCCAGGACCCCTTCATGTCCATAATGACACTGCCTTGACCTGTCCCCATCCATAATGTCACTGCCATGACCTGTCCCCATCCATAATGGCGCTGCCATGACCTGTCCCTGTCCCTGTTCACAATGGCCCTGCCAGGACCTGTCCCTATCCATAATGTCACTGCCAGGACCTGTCCCCGTCCATAATGGCGCTGCCGTGACCTGTCCCTGTCCATGTCCCTGTCCATAATGTCACTGCCATGACATCTCCCTGTCCATAATGACGCTGCCATGACCTGTTCCTGTCCCCATCCATAATGTCACTGCCAGGACCTTTCCCTGTCCCTGTCCATAGTGGCACTGCCATGACCTGTCCCCATCCATAATGGCGCTGCCACGACCTGTCCCTGTCCATAATGGCGCTGCCATGACCTGTCCCTGTCCCTGTCCCTGTCCCTGTCCATAATGGCCCTGCCATGGCCTATTCCTGTCCCGAATGGCACTGCCATGACCTGTCCCCATCCATAATGGCACTGCTGACCTGTCCATAATGTCACTGCCATGACCTGTCCCTGTCCATAATGTCACTGCCATGACCTGTCCCTGTCCATAATGGCACTGCCATGACCTGTCCCTGTCCATGTCCCCATCCATAATGGC
>NW_026625376.1:0-1355 GCF_030028575.1 Malurus melanocephalus | reverse complement strand
GTGCTGGGAAGGGTTTGGGGTGCAGGAGAGCCCCCAGTTTGGATGCAGGGGAGCCCCATGAACCCCAGTGCTGGGCAGGGTTTAGGGTGCAGGGGAGCCCTGTGAACCCCCAGTCTGGGCTTGGTTTGGGGTTCAGGGGAGCCCCCAGTGCTCGGAAAGGTTTGGAATCAGAGGAACCCCCTGCTCCCCATTGCTGCGGTGATTTAGGGCTGCAGCCGAACCCTTTCCAATAACGGGGTCCATGTGGGGTTTTGGGACCCCCCGGCACCCCCCGACACCCCTCAACCCTCCCGCTGTCCCCGCAGTCGTTCCAGAAGGAGCTGGGCAAACGCGCCAGCTGCATCAAAACCCTGAAGCGCTCGGTGCGCGATCTGACGAGCGGCAGCAGCAGCGTGGACTCGCAGTGGCTGCAGCGGCAGATGGAGGAGCTGAGCACCCGCTGGGACCTGGTCTGCAAACTGTCCCTGTCCAAGCAAGCCCGGCTGGAGAGCGCCCTGCGCCAGGTGAGGCTTTGGGGTGCAGGGTTTGGGGTTCAGGGGAGCCCCCAGTTTGGGGTGCAGGGTTTGGGGTGCAGGGTTTGGAGCACCCGCTGGGAGCTGGTGTGCAAACTGTCCCTGTCCAAGCAGGCGCGGCTGGAGAGCGCCCTGCGCCAGGTGAGGGTTTGGGGTGCAGGGGGCACCAAATCTGAGCAGGGTTTGGGGTGCAGGGGAGCCCACAGTGCACCCCAGTCTGGGCAGGTTTGGAGTTTGGGGGAACCCCCAGTGCTGGGCAGGGTTTGGAATCAGCGAGCCCCCAGTCTGTGCAGGGTTTGGGGTGCAGGGGAACCCCAAATCTGCACAGGGTTTGGGGTGCAGGAGAGACCCCAGTGCACCCCAGTCTGGGCAGAGTTTGGAGTTCGGGCGACACCCCCAGTCTGGGCAGGGTTTGGAATCAGTGGAGCCGCTTGCACCCCAGTTTGGGTGGGGTTTGGGGTTCAGGGGAGCCCCCAGTGCTGGGAAGGGTTTGGGGTGCGGGGTTTGGGGTGCGGGGTTTGGGGTGCAGGGGATCCCCCACTCTGGGAAGGGTTTGGAGCACCCGCTGGGACCTGGTCTGCAAACTGTCCCTGTCCAAGCAGGCGCGGCTGGAGAGCGCCCTGCGCCAGGTGAGGGTTTGGGGTGCGGGGGAACCCCAAATCTGGGCAGGGTTTGGGGTGCAGGAGAACCCCAATTTGGGGTGCAAGGTTTGGGGTGCAGGGTTTGGGGTTGCAGGGTTTGGGGTGCAGGGGAGCCCCAAATTTGGGGTGCAGGGTTTGGGGTGCAGGGTTTGGAGCTGAGCACCCGCTGGGACCTGGTCTGCAAACTGTCCCTGTCCAAGCA
>NW_026625375.1:14670-15972 GCF_030028575.1 Malurus melanocephalus | reverse complement strand
AAAATCACCCAAATCAGACACGGGATATGGACAGGGAGGGTCCAGTTCCTCCTACGGACAGAGCCAGAGCAGTGAGTCATCCCAAAAATCCCAAAATTCCCAAAAATCCCCCAAAAAACCCCATCAATTTATCCCAAAATACACCTGAGATGGACAAAATGGTCAAAAATCGCGCAAAATGGACCCAAATCGCACAAAATGGACCCAAATCACACCCGGGCTATGGACAGGGAGGGTCCAGTTCCTCCTACGGACAGAGCCAGAGCAGTGAGTCATCCCAAAAATCCCAAAATTCCCAAAAATCCCAAATATCCCAAAAATCCTGAAATTCCAAAAAAAAAAAACCCCATCATTTTATCATAAAATATCCTAAAATACCCCAAAATTGCCAAAAATCATCCCTAAATGGACCCAGAATGGCCTCAAAAACGGCCTGGACAGAGTGAGAATTCCCAAAAATCCTCTGAGAATTCCCAAAAATCCCCAAATTCCCAAAAATCCCCATTCACTCATTTCCCACTATTTTCCCTCATTTCTATTCCCATTTTTTCCCAATTTCACCCTATTTTTGTGCTGTTTTTCACCAATTTTCCCCATTTCTGTTCGGTTTTTCCCGTTTTTCTCCAATTTTTCCTATTCCCTACTTTTCCCCCTTTCCCATTTTTCCCCATTTTTTCCCAATTACCCCTATTTCTATTCCAAATTCCCCTATTTTTCTTAATTTTTTGTTAAATTTGTGTTAATTTTTCCCAAATTTTCCCATTTTTGTGTGAATTTTTTCCAGTTTTTCCCATTCTTTTTGCTAATTTTTCCCAATTTCCCCCATTTTCCCCCATTTCTATTCCAAATTTTCTCATTTTTTTGTCAATTTCTTCTCATTTTTTGTCAATTTTTCCCCATTTTTTCGTCAATTTTTCCCCATTTTTTTTGGTCAATTTTTCCCCATTTTTTTTGGTCAATTTTTCCCAAATTTTCTCTTTTTTTTTGTCAATTTTCCCCCATTTTTTTGTCAATTTTTCCCAATTTTCCCCATTTTTTTTGCTAATTTTTCCCAATTTCCCCCATTTCTACTCCAAATCTCCCCAATTTTTATTAATTTTTATTAATTTTAATTAATATTAATTAATTTTTATTAATTTCAGGTTACTCCGCCCCGGCCGCTCCCCCCTCCTACGGCTCCGGAGGATTCGGCTCCACCCAAAGCTCTGGGGGCTCCTACGGCCAAAGCTCCTCCTACCCGGGCTATTCCCAACCCCCCACGGCTGCTTCTGCCTCTGGCAGGTGAGATTCATTAATTAATAA
>NW_026625375.1:6061-12100 GCF_030028575.1 Malurus melanocephalus | reverse complement strand
CGGGGGGCTCCTACGGCCAAAGCTCCTCCTACCCGGGCTATTCCCAACCCCCCACGGCTGCTTCTGCCTCTGGCAGGTGAGATTCATTAATTAATAATCATTAATTGTCATTAATTAGTGTTAATTGGTTAATTAATTAGTGATTAATGAGGTTTGTTGGGGTTGGGATCCACCCAAAGCTCCTCCTACCCGGGCTATTCCCAACCCCCCACGGCTGCTTCTGCCTCTGGCAGGTGAGATTCATTAATTAATAATCATTAATTATCATTAATTAACTCATTAATTAATAATTGTTATATCTCGGATGGATTAATCAGGGTGGGACTGGGAAAATCAGGGATTTTGGGCTGAATCCCAGAGATTTTGAGGTCAATCCCAAATTGCTTCTACCTCCAGGAGACGAGATTGGATCATTAATTAGTGTTAATTTCCATTAATTAACTCATTAATTAATAATTCATTCATCTAGCTTGAGGTTTTTGAGGTAGGATTGGAAAATGTGGGGGATTTTGGGTTGAATTCCTGATGTTTTGGCGTGAATTCCAAGCTGCTTCCACCTCAGGGAGATGCATTTGTGTTCACTCATTAGTGTTAATTAATGCATTAATTAGTAATTAATAATTTAATATTGAATTCAGGATGCCTTTGGTCAGTTCTTGACTCATTTCATGGTTTTTGGGTGAATTTTGGGGCCTTTTGTTATCTCCTCTCTCATTTTGGGGCGCCTTTTTTGGATTTTGGGTCAATCCCGCGTGGTTTTGGGGGATTTTTGGGGCAAATTCCCATTTTTGGGTCAATCCGTTGTGATTTTCCTCGATTTCTGTATCTAACGCCCATTTTTGGGCTGAAATCCCCGTTTTTAGGGTTAAATCCCATGTGGTTTTCTGGAATTTTGATACCTATCCCCCATTTTTGGGCAGAAATCCCCATTTTTCAGTGTCTTACCCCCATTTTTTGGGCTGAAATCCCCAATATTTACTATCTTGACTCATTTTTGGGCTGAAATCTCCATTTTTTGGTATCCAGTCCCCATATTTTAATCCAAAATCCCCATTTTTTGTTGTTTTGCCTCATTTTTGGACTGAAATCCCCATTTTTCAGTATCTAAACCCCATTTTTTTGTTTCCAATCCGCATTCTTTGACTAAAATCCCCCATTTTTGTGCTGAATTCCCCATTTTTTAGTATCCAATCCCCATTTTTTGGGCTGTAATCCCCATTTTTAGAGTAAAATTCCCATTTTTATGCTGAAATCCCCATTTTTTGGGCTGAAATCCCCATTTTTTTAGTATCTAATTCCCGTTTTTCAATATCTAATCCCCATTTTTTGGGCTGAAATCCCCATTTTTAGACAAAAATTCCCACTTTTGTGCTGAAATCCCCATTTTTTTAGTCCAAAATCCCCAATTATTGTTATCTTGACTCTTTTTTGTGCTGAAATTGCCCTTTTTTAGTATCTAATCCCTGTTTTTTTAGTATCGAATCCCCATTTTTGGGCTGAAATCCCCATTTTTTGGTGTCCTAACTCCCATTGTTGTGCTAAAATCCCCATTTTTGGGCTGAAATCCCTGTTTTTTTAGTATCCAAACCCCTATTTATGGAGCTGAAATCCCCATTTTTTAAACCAAAACCCCCATTTTTAGTTATTTTCCCCCATTTTTATGCTGAAATTGTTTATTTTTTCTCTCCCCAGTTACGGCAGCGGCTCCGGCAGCTCCGGCTACGGCCAAACCCCGAGCGGGGGCTACAACCAAACCCAGAGCGGGGGCTACGGACAGCAGGGGTATGGCCAGCAGGGATCCTACAACCCCCCACCCAGCTATGGACAGCAGGGCCAGTACGGATCCGGAGGATGTGAGTGGGATTTGGGGAAAAAAAATGGGATTTTGGGAAAAAAACGGGACAAAAATCGGCCCAAATTCAGCGAAATCGCGGCAAAAATTGACCAAATTAGGGGTAAAATTGACCCAAAATGGGGGTTTGGGATGGGAAAAGGCACCTACAACCCTCCCCCCAGCTATGGACAGCAGGGCCAGTACGGGTCCGGAGGATGTGAGTGGGATTTGGGGCGAAAAAATGGGATTTTGGGAAAAAAACGGGGCGAAAATCCGACAAATTTTAGCGAAATCGGGACAAAAATCGGCCCAAATTTGGGTGAAAATGGACCCAAATTGGGGGTTTGGGATGGGAAAAGGCACCTACAACCTTCCCCCCAGCTATGGACAGCAGGGCCAGTACGGATCTGGAGGATGTGAGTGGGATTTGGGGTGAAAAAATGGGATTTTGGGGAAAAAAAGGGACAAAAATCGGCAAAATTGTGACAAAAATCGGCCAAATTTTGGTGAAATCGCTGCAAAAATGGAGTCAAATTGGGGGATTTGGGGTGGGAAAAACATCCCCGAGCTATGGACAGCAGGGCCAGTACGGATCCGGAGGATGTGAGTGGGATTTGGGGTGGAAAAATGGGATTTTGGGAAAAAACCCGGCGATTTTGGGAAAAAATGGGACCGAAATCTGCAAAATCGCGGCAAAAATCGGCCAAATTGGGGTGAAAATGGACCCAAAATGGGGGTTTGGGATGGGAAAAGGCACCTACAACCCCCCCTGAGCTATGGACAGCAGGGCCAGTACGGATCTGGAGGATGTGAGTGGGATTTGGGGAAAAAAAACGGGATTTTGGGAAAAAAAACCGGGAATTTTGGGTGAAATCGCAGCAAAAATCGGCCCAAATTCGGAGAAAATCGGCTCAAATTGGGGGATTTTGGGGGCTATGGCCAGCAGGGATCCTACAACCCTCCCCCCAGCTATGGACAGCAGGGCCAGTACGGCTCCGGAGGATGTGAGTGGGATTTGGGGTGAAAAAATGGGATTTTGGGAAAAAAAACGGGACAAAAATCGGCAAAATCGCGGCAAAAATCGGCTGAAATTTGGGGATTTTAGGGGGTTTGGGATGGGAAAAGGCACCTACAACCCTCCCTGAGCTATGGACAGCAGGGCCAGTACGGATCCGGAGGATGTGAGTGGGATTTGGGGTGAAAAAAAGGGATTTTGGGAAAAAAAACGGGAATTTTGGGTGAAATCGCGGTAAAAATTGGCCAAATTTTGGTGAAATCGCTGCAAAAATGGAGTCAAATTGGGGGATTTGGGGTGGGAATAATCATCCCTGAGCTATGGACAGCAGGCCCAGTACAGATCCGGAGGATGTGAGTGGGATTTGGGGAAAAAAAATGGGATTTTGGGAAAAAAAAGGGGACCGAAATCTGCAAAATCGCAACAAAAATCACAGCAAAAACGGCCAATTTAGGGGTAAAATCGGCTCAAATTCAAGATTTGGGATGGGAATGACCCCTTGAGCTATGGACAGCAGGGCCAGTACGGATCCGGAGGATGTGAGTGGGATTTGGGGAAAAAAAATGGGATTTTGGGAAAAAAACGGGACCGTTACAGGAAAAACCGCGACAAAAATCGGCCAAATTCGGAGAAAAATCGACTCAAATTGGGGGATTTTAGGGAATTTGGGATGGGAATAAAGATCCCAGAGCTACGGACAGCAGAGTCAGTACGGATCCGGAGGATGTGAGTGGGATTTGGGGAGAAAAAATGGGAATTTGGGAAAAAAAAGGGACGAAAATCCGACAAATTTTAGCGAAATTGGGGCAAAAATCGGCCAATTTAGGGGTAAAATCAGCTTAAATTTGGGATTTGGGATGGGAATAATCATCCCAGAGCTATGGACAGCAGGGCCAGTACGGATCCGGAGGATGTGAGTGAGATTTGGGGTGAAAAAATGGGATTTTGGGAAAAAAAACGGGGTGAAAATCGGCCAAATTTTGGCAAAATCGCGGCAAAAATCGGGGCAAAAATCGGCCAATTTAGGGGTAAAATCAGCTTAAATTTGGGATTTGGGATGGGAATAATCAGCCCTGAGCTATGGACAGCAGGGCCAGTACGGATCCGGAGGATGTGAGTGGGATTTGGGGTGAAAAAATGGGATTTTGGGAAAAAACGGGACGAAAATCGGCCAAATTTTGGTGAAACTGCGGCAAAAATCTGGATGAAAATTGGCCAAATTTGGGTTAAAATGGACTCAAAATGATGGATTTGTGGTGAGAACGGCCCCCCTGAGCTATGGACAGCAGGGTCAGTACGGATCTGGAGAATGTGAGTGGAATTTGGGGCAAAAAAAATGGGATTTTGGGAAAAAAAACGGGAATTTTGGGTGAAATCGCGGTAAAAATTGGCCAAATTTTGGTGAAACTGCGGCAAAAATTTGCTCAAATTGGGGGATTTGGGATGGGAACTGCCCCACCCAGCTATGGACAGCAGGGCCAGTACGGATCCGGAGGATGTGAGTGGAATTTGGGGTGAAAAAATGGGATTTTGGGAAAAAAACCGGGATCATTATAGGAAAAATCGCGACAAAAATCGGCCCTAATTCCATAAAATTTCACCGATTTTGGGCAAATTTCATGGGAGATTTTCAATTTTCTCTAATTTGTTGGTTTTTTTCCCCATTTCAGCCAACAGCTACAGGAAGGACCTCATTTGGGGAACAAAATTGGGTGAAATTCTCAGAAATTTGGGGCTGAATCTTCTGAATTTGGGGCAAAATTGGTCCTGTTTGAGTCAAAATCGGCCGCGTTTGGAGCAGAATCACCGCGATTTTGGCAAAATTTCACCGATTTTCATCCAATTTTTTCCCAAATTTCCCTAATTTCCTTTTTTTTCTCATTTCAGCCAACAGCTATGGGTGGGACCTCATTTGGGGGACAAAATTAGGTGGAATTTTCTCAAATTTGGTGCAAAATCGGCCGCGTTTGGGTCAAATTCTCGCGTTTTTTTCGTGGAATTTCACCGATTTTCATCGAAAAAACGGGATTTTCTCTAATTTTTGTTTTTTCTCCCCATTTCAGCCAACAGCTACGGGCAGGAGCCGCCGTCCCTGAGCTCGGGGGGCTACCAAGAGCCCGGCGGTGGCTGAAATCCCTCAGATTTGGGGCAAAATCCTTCAAATTTGGGGCAAAATCGGCCGCAATTTTGGCAGAATTTGACCATGTTTGATCTGAATTCCCAATTTTCCCAAATTTATGGTTTTTTTTTCATTTCAGCCAAAAGCTTCAGGCAGGACCCTGTTTTGGGGACAAAATTGTGTGGAATTCTCTGAAATTTGGGGCAAAATCCTCTGAATTTGACACAAAATCGGCCACGATTTTGGCAAAATTTCACCGATTTTCGTCAAATTTTTTCCCAAATTTCTGATTTTCCCTAATTTGTGTTTTCTGTCCCCATTTCAGCCAAAAACTACAGGAAGGACCTCATTTGGGGGACAAAATTGTGTGGAATTCTCTGAAATTTGGGGCAAAAGTATTGGAATTTAGGGCAAAATTTTTGGAATTTGGGGCAAAATGGGCTGCGATTTTGTCAAAATTTCACCGATTTTCGTCCAGTTTTTTTTCCCAAATTTCCCTAATTTTCATTTTTTCTCATTTCAGCCAACAGCTACGGGCAGGAGCCGCCGTCCCTGAGCTCGGGGGGCTGAAATCCCCCAGATTTAGGTCAAAATTGTGGGAATTTGGGGCAAAGTCGTGGGAATTTGACACAAAATCGGCCACGATTTTGGCAAAATTTCACCGATTTTTGTCAATTTTTTTCCCAAATTCCCATTTTAATCTAATTTATGGTTTTTTTTCTCGTTTTAGCCAACAGCTATGGGCAGGACCCTGTTTTGGGGGCAGAATTGGGTGGAATTCTCTCAATTTTGGGGCTGAATTCTTGATATTTGGGGCAGAATTGCCGCGATTTCAGCAAAATTTCACCGATTTTCATCCAAAAAATGGGATTTTTCCTAATTTTCCTTTTTTCTCCCCATTTCAGCCAACAGCTACGGGCAGGAGCCGCCGTCCCTGAGCTCGGGGGGCTACCAAGAGCCCGGCGGTGGCTACTCCTCGGCCCCTCCCGAGCGCAGCCGCGGCCGCGGCGCCTTCGGCTCCCGCGGGGGATTCGAGCGCGGCTCCCGCGGCTCCCGCGGCTCCCGCGGCGC
>NW_026625375.1:3515-5296 GCF_030028575.1 Malurus melanocephalus | reverse complement strand
GAAAATTGGGTGAAAAATGAGCGAAAAATGAGTGAGAAATGGGGTAAAATGAGCGGCTCCCGCGGGGGATTCGAGCGCGGCTCCCGCGGCGCCTCCATGGGGTGGGTACAGGAAATATCAACCAAAATGGGGGAAAAACACCCAAATTGGGGAAAAATGGGGAGAAAAGGTGAAAATTGGGTGAAAAACGAGTGAGAAATGGGGGTAAAATGAGTGAGAAATGGGGGAAAATGACAGAGAAATGAGCAAGAAATGGGTGAAAAATGAGCGAGAAATCAGGGAAAAATGGGTGAAACATGAGCCAGAAATGAGTGAAAAATTGGGAAAAAATGGGGAGAAAAGGGGAAAAATGGGGAGAAAAGGGTGAAAATTGGGTGAAAAACGAGTGAGAAATGGGGGTAAAATGAGCGGCTCCCGCGGGGGATTCGAACGCGGCTCCCGCGGCGCCTCCATGGGGTGGGTACAGAAAATGTAAACCAAAATGGGGCAAAAACACCCAAATTGGGGAAAAATGGGGAGAAATGGGCAAAAATTGGGTGAAAAACGAGTGAGAAATGGGGTAAAATGAGCGGCTCCCGCGGGGGATTCGAGCGCTGCTCCCGCGGCGCCTCCATGGGGTGGGTACAGAAAAAATAACCCAAAATGGGGCAAAAAATAGAGAAATTGGGGAAAAATGGGGAGAAATGGGCAAAAATTGGGTGAAAAATGAGCGAAAAATGAGTGAGAAATGGGGTAAAATGAGCGGCTCCCGTGGGGGATTCGAGCGCGGCTCCCGCGGCGCCTCCATGGGGTGGGTACAGAAAATAGAAACCAAAATGGGGCAAAAAATAGAGAAATTGGGCAACGTGGAGACGGGAAAAAAAAATGAGGGGAATGGGCAGAAAATCAGCAAAAAATGGGGGAAAATGAGTGAGAAATGGGGGAAAAATGAGCAAAAAATTGGGGGAGAAAAGGGTGGAAAGTAGGGAAAAATGAGCAAGAAATGGGCAAAAAATGAGCGAGAAATGAGCAAAAAATGGGGAAAAAGGGGAAAATGAGTGAGAAATGGTGAGAAAAGGGAAAAATGGGGAGAAATGAGCGAGAAATGGGAAAATTGGAGATTTTGGGGGGAAAATGGGGAGAAAAGAACGAAAAATGAGTCAGAAATGGGGGAGAAAAGGTGAAAAATGGGGAGAAAATGAGGGAGAAATGAGCAAAAAATGGGTGAAAAATAGGGAGAAAAGGGGGAAAAATGGGGATAAAAAGGGAGATTTTGGGGGAAAAAGGAAAAATGTATGTTTCAGGGAAAAAATTGGTGGGAAAATGGAGTTTTTTTGGAGAAAACGTGGAAAAAACCGAGTTTGGGGTTAAAAAAAGGTGGAGAAATGGGAGTTTTGAGGAAAAAAAGGTGGAAAAAAAATGGTGCCCAAGGTCACTCAGAGCCTCTGGTCCCGGCAGGGGAAAAATGAGAAATTTGGGGAAAAAATAGAAAAAAAAATAATGGAAAATTCAGGAAAAAAGGTGGAATTTTGGGGAAAAATATGGAGAAAAGGGAAAAACAGGGAAAATGGTGGAATTTTGGGGGAAAATACCAAATGGGAAAAGGTGAAAAAAGGTGGATTTTGGGAAAAAATGGTGAAAGAGGTGGAAAAATGTTTAAAAATGGTGGAATTTTGGGAAAAATGTGGAAAAATGGTGGAATTTTGGTCAAAAACGGAAAAAAATGGTGCTTTTTGAGGTGAAAAATGGTGAAAAAATGTGAAAAAAAGGTGAAAAATGGGAATTTTTGAGGTTTGGTGTCA
>NW_026625375.1:0-1328 GCF_030028575.1 Malurus melanocephalus | reverse complement strand
AAAAATGGGAATTATGAGGGAAAAATGAGGAAAAAATGGGAAAAATGAGGAAAAAAAGGGAAAAACGGCACCTGGAGGAGAATTTTGGGGAGAAAACGGCGAAATCGGAGCGTCCGGAGCAGAAAATGGAACTTTGCGGTGCCAAATTTGGGCGTTTTGGGCCCAAAACGGGGCCTGAGGGGCGGGGAAGGGGCGGGGCTTAGCGGGGGAGGGGGCGGGGCTTGGTTTTGATTGACACGCCCATACCACGCCCGCTAATTTGCATAATTTTGGTTTTTTTCTTTTTCCATGTTTGGCCCAAAAAAGGACCCCGGGATCAGGGGCCCAGGCACGACCCAGGTAATTAATTAATTGATTAATTAAGGGTTAATTAGTGGTGATTGAGCTGTTAATTAATGGGGTAATTAGGGATTTAATTGGGGTAATTAATGGGGTTTAACTGAAGAGTTAATCTTGGTAATTAAAGGGGTTAATTAGGAAAATGGGGGATTTAATTGGGGTAATTAACTGGAGTTAATTAAAGAATTAATATTGGTAATTAGGCAATAGTTATAGGGCAATTAATGGGGGTAATTAGGGGTAATTATGGATTTAATTGGGGTAATTAATAGAAGGTAATTATGGGGATAATACTTATAAATTAAGGGCTTAATAGGGTTAATTAAGGGGTTAATTAGTGATGGTGAAGGTAATTAATGCGGTTAATTGAGGTAATGGATGTTTTGGGGAATGAATGGGGGTAATTAAAGGCATTAATTAAGGGTAATAAGAGGTTTGATTAAGGGTAATTAATGTTAATTAATGGTGATGAAGTGGATAATAAGGGATGGGTTGAGGTTAATGAATGGGGGTTAATTATGGGGAGGGGCTTTAGGGGCCATTTGTAAGTCTGAAGTGTCGTTAACAAGGGTTAATTAGCACTAATTAATGTTAATTAATTGTTAATTTTCAGGTGAGCAGGATAACAAGACCATCTTGGGGTGGGGGAGGGGCTTTGGCCATTTCTGAGCCCAGTGGTGGGGATAATGAGGGTTAATTAGCACTAATTAACACTAATTAATACTAATTATTAATATTGTTAATTAATTTCCAGGTGAGCAGGACAATTCTACCTATTTTGGGGTGGGGGAGGGGCTTTGGCGGCCATTTCTGAGCCCGGGGTGGAGATAACGATTAATTAGCACTAATTAGCGCTAATTAATGTTAATTAATTATCATTAATTAATTTTAGGTGAGCAGGACAACTCAGACAACAACACCATCTTCGTGCAGGGGCTGGGCGAGAACGTCACCATCGAATCGGTGGCGGATTATTTCAAACAGATCGG
>NW_026625374.1:13928-15089 GCF_030028575.1 Malurus melanocephalus | reverse complement strand
CAAATGATCTCATTGACCTCCTTGATCTCATTGACCTCATTGACCTCATTGACCCCATTGATCCAAATGACCCCAAACCCAATCTCATTGATCCCAATGACCCCAAATCCAATCCCATTGATCCCAAATCCCATTTCCAACTACCTGGGCCGGAAGCGTTTGGAGCCGGAGCGGGCGGAGCGCGGCGTTCCCGGTGTGCGGCAGCTGCTCCGCCCGGGCTATTCCTATTGGACGTTGTGATACGCTCTGTCCCGATCCCATTGATCAGATTGATCACATTGACCTTATTGACCTCATTGATTTCAATTGTTCCATTGATCCTATTGATTACATTGATCCCATTGACTTCATTGATATTAATGGTTCATTGATCCTATTGTTCTCATTGATCTCATTGATCCCATTGATGCCATTGATGCTATTGATCCCAATGACTCAATTGATCCCAATGACCTCATTGGGCACTTTGATCCCATTGATCCCAATGATCTTATTGAACCCATTGATCTCATTGATCCCAATGAACCCATTGACCCGAATGATCTCATTGATCCCATTGATGCCATTGATCCCAATGAACCCATTGAACTCAATGACTCCATTGATCGCATTGATTTCATTGATCCCAATGACCTCATTGATCTCATTGATCACATTGACTACATTGATCCCAATGATCTCATTGACCTCATTGATCCCGTTGACCCCACTGATCCCAATGACCTCATTGGGCACATTGATCGCATTGACCTCATTGATCTCATTGATCCCAATGACCTCATTGATCCCATTGATCCCATTGACTCCATTGATCCCAATGGTTCCATTTATTTCATTGACTCCATTGATCCCAATGACCCCAAACCCAACCCCATTGATCTCAAAGACCCCAAACCCGATCCCATTGATCCCAATGACCCCAAATCCAATCCCAATGATCCTAAATCCCATTGATCCCAATCCCATTGATGCCGTTGCCAGCTACCTGGGCCGGAAGCGTTTGGAGCCAGAGCGGGCGGAGCGCGGCGTTCCCGGTGTGCGGCAGCTGCTCCGCCCGGGCTATTCCTATTGGACGTTGGGATACGCTCTGTCCCCATCCCATTGATCAGATTGATCACATTGACCACATTGCTCCCAATGATCCCATTGTCCTCATTGATT
>NW_026625374.1:7573-9700 GCF_030028575.1 Malurus melanocephalus | reverse complement strand
TCATTGATCTCATTGATCACATTGACCTCATTGGTCCCAATGACTCAGTTGAGCCCATTGATCTCAATGACTCAATTGATCCCAATGACCTCATTGATCCCATTAATCTCATTGATCCCAATGAACCCATTGATCCGAATGATCTCATTGATCCCATTGATGCCATTGATCCCAATGACCTCATTGAACTCAATGATCCCAATGACCTCATTGACCTCATTGACTCCATTGATCGCATTGATCTCATTGATCCCAATGACTCCATTGATCTCATTGACCCCATTGACTCCGTTGATCCCAATGACCCCAAACCCAATCCCATTGATCCCAATGACCCCAAACTCAACCCTATAGATCCCAAGGACCCCAAATGTGATCCCAATCCCATTGATGCCGTTGCCAGCTACCTGGGCCGGAAGCGTTTGGAGCTGGAGCGGGCGGAGCGCGGCGTTCCCCGTGTGCGGCAGCTGCTCCGCCTGGGCTATTCCTATTGGACGTTGGGATACGCTCTGTCCCCATCCCATTGATCATATTGATCACATTGACCACATTGCTCCCAATGATTCCATTGTCCTCATTGATTTCAATAGTTCCATTGATCCTATTGATTCCACTGATCCCATTGACTTTATTGATATTAATGGTTCACTGATCACATTGACCTCATTGACCTCATTGACCTCATTGATGCCATTGATGCTATTGATCCTAATGACTCAATTGGGCACATTGATCCCATTGATCCCAATGACCTTATTGATCCCAAAGACTCCATTGATCTCATTGATCTCATTGATCCCATTGACCCCATTGATTCGAATGATCTCATTGATCCCATTGATGCCATTGATCCCAATGACCTCATTGATCCCAATGACCTCATTGATCCCATTGATCTCATTGACCTCATTGATCCCAATGAACCCATTGATCCCATTGATCCTATTGCTCCCATTGACCTCATTGATCCCATTGATACTATTAATCCCATTGACCTCTTGATCCCATTGACCTTATTGATCACATTGATCCCATTGATCTCATTGACCCAAATGACCTCATTGATCTCATTGATCCCAATGACCCCATTGATGCCATTGATCCGAATGACCTCATTGATCTCATTGATCCCAATGACCCCATTGATTCGAATGACCCCATTGACCTCATTGATCACATTGACCTCATCGATCGCATTGATCCCAATGACTCCATTGATCCCATTGATATCATTGATCTCATTGATCTCATTGACTCCATTGATCCCGTTGCCAGCTACCTGGGCCGGAAGCGTTTGGAGCCGGAGCGGGCGGAGCGCGGCGTTCCCGGTGTGCGGCAGCTGCTMCGCCCGGGCTATTCCTATTGGACGTTGGGTTACGCTCTGTCCCGATCCCATTGATCAGATTGATCCCATTGATCATATTGATCCTATTGATCACATTGATCTCATTGATCCCATTGGTTCCATTAATGCCGTTGTTCCCAATGACGCCATTGATCCCATTGACTTCATTGATTTCAACAGTTCTATTGACCCTATTGATGCCATTGATCCCAATGACCTCATTGATCCCATTGATCACATTGATGTCATTGATCCCATTGACTTCATTGATCTCATTGATCACATTGGCCTCATTGATCCCATTGACTCATTTGATCCCAATGACCTCATTGATCTCATTGATCCCCTTGACCTCATTGATCCCAGTGACCCCATTGATTCGAATGATCTCATTGATCCCATTGACCTCATTGACCTCATTGGTCCCATTGATCCCATTGACCTCATTGATCCCGTTGACCTCATTGATCTCATTGATCTCATTGATCCCAATGACCTCATTGATCCCATTGACTCCATTGATCCCAATGACCCCAAAACCCATCCCATTGATCCCAATAACCCCAAATCCCATTGATGCCATTTCCAGCTACCTGGGCCGGAAGCGTTTGGAGCCAGAGCGGGCGGAGCGCGGCGTTCCCGGTGTGCGGCAGCTGCTCCGCCCGGGCTATTCCTATTGGACGTTGGGTTACGCTCTCTCCCTTCGCGGCGCACGGAAACTTCTGGCGGCCGAACCCCTGGGAAAAATGATCCCGGTGGATGAATTCCTGCCCCTCATGTTC
>NW_026625374.1:0-6343 GCF_030028575.1 Malurus melanocephalus | reverse complement strand
TTTTCCCAATTTTCTGTTTTTTCTCCCCAGCCCCGAGTATTCCCGGCACTTTTCCCGGCGGGACCTGGAGGCGTTTTCGGCCGAGCCCCTCCTGGTGTTCCCCACTCACTACACGGGAGACCCCGGATACGTCAGCGACACCGAAAATCCCCCAAATCCCGAAATTCCCGAATTCCCGCCGGGACCTCGCAATTCCCGACCCTCCCCCGTCAGTGACAGCCACGAGGAGCTCTGAAATTCAGGAATTTCGGGAATTTTGGGAATTTTATCTAGAAAATAAAGTTTATATTTTTATTTTTAATTTTAAAATGGTTTTCGTGGTTTTCATTTGATTTTTTGGGGGTTTTTTTAGGGGGAGGGAAACTGAGGCACAGTCCAGATCTGGGGGAAAAACCCCAAAAATTCCCAAATTTGGGGTCCCAAAAAAATCCAAAATTCAGGGGAAAAAATCCCAAAAATTCCCAAATTTGGGGTCCCAGGAAAACCCAAAATTTATGGGGAAAAGCCCCTAAAAATTCCCAAATTTAGGGTCCGAAAGAAACACAAAATTCAGGGAAAAAAAACCCCCAAAATTCCTGAATTTAATTCCCAAATTTGGTGTCCTGAGAAACCCCAAAATTCAGGAAAAAATCCCCAAAATTCCCAAATTTAATTCCCAAATTTAATTCCCAAATGTGGAGGTTTTGGGAGAGGGAAACTGAGGCAGAGAAACCCCCCCGGATCCCGAAATTCCCGAATTCCCGCCGGGACCTCGCAATTCCCGACCCTCCCCCGTCAGTGACAGCCACGAGGAGCTCTGAATTTCGGGAATTTTACCCAAAATTTCAGGAATGTTATTCAAAAAAATAAAGTTTATATTTTTATTTTTAATTTTATTAAAGTTTCTGTGTTGTGTTTTATTTTTATTTTTTGGAGAGGGAGGGAAACTGAGGCAGGGAAATCCCCCCCCCATGGAATTCAGGGAAAAATTCCCAAAAATTCCCAAATATAATTCCCAAAAATTCCCAAAAAAACCCCAAAATTCAAGGGGAAAAATACATAAAATTCCAAAATTTGGGGTCCCAAAAAAGCCCAAAATTCAGGAAAATTCCCAATTTTCAGGATATTTGGGGGATATTTTTTGGGTCAGTTTCAGGATATTTTGGGAATATTTTTGGGATTTTTTTGGGATATTTTCAGGATACTTTTGGGATAATTTCAGGATATTTTTGGGATATTTTCAGGATATTTGTGGGAATATTTTCGGGATATTTTTTGGGGATAATTTGGGATATTTTGGGTCACAGTTCATCGTGTTCCTCGTGTTCCCGAGGTGGTTCCCTGCAGGGATTTTGGGGATTTTTGAGCTGTTTTTGATGGGATTTTTGTGGAATTTCTCAGTTGTTTTTTGAGATAATTTCAGGATATTTTTTGGGATAATTTGGGATATTTTAGGACATTTTTTGGGTCACAGTTCATCGTGTTCCTCGTGCTCCTGGGGCGGTTCTCTGCAGGGATTTTGGGGATTTTTGAGCCATTTTTGGTCAATTTTTAATCGGGATTTTTTCTGTATTTTCAGGATAATTTCAGGATATTTTTTGGGATAATTTGGGATATTTTGGGTCACAGTTCATCGTGTTCCTCGTGCTCCCGGGGCGGTTCCCTGCAGGGATTTTGGGCATTTTTGAGTCATTATTCGTGGAATTTCTCAGCCGTTTTTGGTCAGTTTTTAATGGTTTTTTTTTGATATTTTTTGGGGATAATTTGGGATATTTTTGGGTCACAGTTCATCGTGTTCCTCGTGTTCCCGGGGTGGTTCCCTGCAGGGATTTTGGGGATTTTTGTGGAATTTCTCAGCCATTTTTTTGGGTATTTTTGGTCAGTTTTTAATCGGGATTTTTTCTGTATTTTCAGGATATTTTTGGGGATAATTTGGGATATTTTAGGACATTTTTTGGGTCACAGTTCATCGTGTTCCTCGTGTTCCCGGGGTGGTTCTCTGCAGGCCGCGGGGCTCTCCAGCTCCAGCAGGTACTCGCAGCGACTCGGCTCCGATGCCGAGAGCAGAGCGGTGCTGGGACCGCAGCGGAGACGCACCTGGGACAAAAATATACAAAAAATATACAAAAAATACACCTGAGTGACATCTGGGGACACCAAAATACACCTGAGTGACAAAAAAAATACACCTGGGGACACTGAAAATACAGCTGTGGACAGGGGAGGGGACAGGGAGAGCAGAGCGGGGCTGGGACCGCAATGGAGACGCACCTGGGACAAAAAAATATAAAAAATATACAAAAAATACACCTGGGGACATCAAAAATACACCAAAAATACAGCTGGGGACATTGAAAATACACCTGGGGACAGGGGGAGGGGACAGGGGAGGGGACAGGGAGAGCAGAGCGGTGCTGGGACCGCAGCGGAGACAGAGCTGGGACAGAAAAATATACAAAAAATACAAAAAATACACCTGAGTGACATCAAAATACACCTGGGGACACAAAAAATACATCAAAAATACACCTGAGTGACAAAAGAATACAGCTGGGGACAGGGGGAGGGGACAGGGAGAGCAGAGCGGTGCTGGGACCGCAGCAGAGACGCACCTGGGACAAAAAAATATATAAAAAATATAAAAAATACACCTGGGGACACCAAAAATACATCAAAAATACACCTGAGTGACATAAAAATACAGGTGGGGACAGGGGGAGGGGACAGGGAGAGCAGAGCGGTGCTGGGACCGCAGCGGAGACGGAGCTGGGGACAAAAAAATATAAAAAATATACAAAAAATACACCTGGAGTGACACCAAAAATACACCTGAGACACCTGGGGACATCAAAAATACACCAAAAATACAGCTGGGGACAAAAAATATACAAAGATACACCTGGAGACACCAAAAATACATCAAAAATTCACCTGAGTGACATAAAAATACACCAAAATACACCTGGGGACACCTGGGTGACATCTGAGGACACCAAAATACACCTGAGTGACATAAAAATACAGCTGGGGACAGGGGGAGGGGACAGGGAGAGCAGAGCGGGGCTGGGACCGCAGCGGAGATGCACCTGGGGACAGAAAAATATACAAAAAATACAAAAAATACACCTGAGTGACATAAAAATACCCCAAAAATATACCTGGGGACAAAAAATATACAAAGATACACCTGGGGACACCAAAAATACATCAAAAATTCACCTGAGTGACATAAAAATACACCAAAAATACAGCTGGGGACACCTGGGTGACATCTGAGGGACACCAAAATACACCTGGGGATACCTGAGTGACACCTGGGGACACTGAAAACATACCTGAGTGACATAAAAACACACCTGGGGACACAAAAATACACCTGAGTGACACAAAATTACACCAAAATACACCTGGGGACACCTGGGGACATCGAAATACACCTGGGGACAGGGGAGGGGACAGGGAGAGCAGAGCGGGGCTGGGACCGCAGCGGAGACGGAGCTGGGACAGAAAAATACACCAAAAATACACCTGGGGACACAAAAATACACCAAAAATACAGCTGGGGACACCGAAAATACAGCTGAGTGACAGAGGAGGGGACAGGGAGAGCAGAGCGGGGCTGGGACCACAGCGGAGACGGAGCTGGGGACAAAAAAATACACCAAAAATACACCTGGGGACACCAAAATATACCTGAATGACACAAAAATACACCTGAGTGACATAAAAATACACCTGGGGACACCTGAGTGACAACGAGTGACATCAAGATACACCTGGGGACAGGGGAGGGGACAGGGAGAGCAGAGCGGTGCTGGGACTGCACCGGAGACGCACCTGGGGACACAAAAATATAAAAAATATACAAAAAATACACCTGAGTGACATCTGAGTGACACAAAAATACACCTGGGGACATTGAAAATACAGCTGGGGACACCTGAGTGACATCTGAGTGACACTGAAATACATCTGGGGACAGGGGGAGGGGACAGGGAGAGCAGAGCGGGGCTGGGACCGCAGCGGAGACAGAGCTGGGACAGAAAAATACAAAAAATATACCAAAAATACACCTGGGGACATCAAAAATACACCAAAAATACAGCTAGGGACACAAAAATACACCTGAGACAGCTGGGGACACCTGGGGACATCGAAAATGCACCTGAGTGACATAAAAAGTACACCTGGGGACACCTGAGACACCTGAGTGACACTGAAAATGCACCTGGGGACATTAAAAATATACCTGAGTGACATAAAAATACACCTGGGGACAGGGGAGGGGACAGGGGAGGGGACAGGGAGAGCAGAGCGGGGCTGGGACCACAGCGGAGACGAAGCTGGGACAGAAAATACATCAAAATACACCTGAGTGACAAAAAAATACACCAAAAATACACCTGAGTGACAAAAAAATACAGGTGGGGACAGGGGAGGGGACAGGGAGAGCAGAGCGGGGCTGGGACCGCAGCGGAGACGGAGCTGGGGACAAAAAAATATAAAAAATACAAAAAATACACCTGAGTGACAAAAAAATACAGGTGGGGACAGGGGAGGGGACAGGGACAGCAGAGCGGGGCTGGGACCGCAGAGGAGACGGAGCTGGGACAAAAATATACAAAAAATACACCTGGGGACATAAAAATACACCTGAGTGACAAAAAACCACACCGAAAATACACCTGGGGACATCAAAAATATATCTGGGACACCTGGGGACACCTGGGTGACACTTGAGTGACAGCAAAATACACCTGGGGACACTGAAAATACACCTGAATGACACAAAAATACAGCTGGGTGACATAAAAATACAGCTGGGGACACTGAAAATACACCTGGGGACAGGGGAGGGGACAGGGAGAGCAGAGCGGGGCTGGGACCGCAACGGAGACGGAGCTGGGGACAAAAATACACAAAAAATACACCTGAGTGACATAAAATACATCTGGGGACACTGAAAATACACCTGAGTAACACAAAAATACAGCTGGGGACAGCTGGGGACACTGAAAATACACCGAGAATACACCTGGGGACAGCTGAGTGACACCCGCAACCCCCTCAGGTGACAATGGGGGGGTTCAGGATTATCTCAGGTGACAATGACGGTATCTCAGGTGACACGGGTGACATCTGGGGACAGTCACTGAGGGGACACAGGTGACAATGACAGTGTCACATGTGACATAGAGGTGACACACAGGTGACACTAACAGGGTTCAGGTGACAATGGTGACATTGGGGTGACAATGATGACACACAGGTGACATTTGGAGACTGTCACTCACCGTGGTGGCTCTGTTGGGTCCCTGCCAGCACCGCTCAGGTGACAATGGGGGGGTTCAGGTGACAATGATGACATTTGGGTGACAATGGGGTGACAATTGGGTGACAATGATGACATTGAGGTGACACAGGTGACATTTAGGGACATGTGTCACTCACCGTGGTGGCTCTGTTGGGTCCCTGCCAGCACCCCGTCCCCCCCTGGTATTTTTGGGCGCTGAATTTGTCACACGATGGTGACAATGACGGGGTTCAGGTGACAATGGTGACATTGGGGTGACAATGACGGGGTTCAGGTGACAATGGTGACATTGGGGTGACAATGACGGGATTCAGGTGACATTGGTGACACAGGTGACATTCAGGACTCACCGTGGTGGCTCTGTTGGGTCCCTGCCAGCAGCCCGTGCCCCCCTGGTATTTTTGGGCGCTGAATTTGTCACACACAGGTGACAATGGTGACATTGGGGTGACAATGACGGTGACAATGATGACAATGGTGACACACAGATGACACAGGTGACATTTTTGGGGACTGTCACTCACCGTGGTGGCTCTGTTGGGTCCCTGCCAGCACCGCTCAGGTGACAATGGGAGGGTTCAGATGACAACGATGGTGACAATGATGACATTGGGGTGACAATGGTGACACAGGTGACAATGGGAGGGTTCAGGTGACACAGAGGTGACAATGATGACACACAGGTGACACAGGTGACATTTAGGGACTGTCACTCACCGTGGTGGCTCTGTTGGGTCCCTGCCAGCACCGCTCAGGTGACAATGACAGGGTTCAGGTGACAATGACGGGGTTTGGGTGACATTGGGGTGACAATGGTGACATTGGTGACATTTTTGGGGACTGTCACTCACCGTGGTGGCTCTGTTGGGTCCCTGCCAGCACCGCTCAGGTGACAATGGGGGGGTTCAGGTGACAATGGTGACAATGGGGTATCACAGGTGACATTGGGGTGACAATGACGGTGACAATGACGACAATGGTGACACAGGTGACATTTTTGGGGACTGTCACTCACCGTGGTCGCTCTGTTGGGTCCCTGCCAGCAGCCCG
>NW_026625373.1:11347-13044 GCF_030028575.1 Malurus melanocephalus | reverse complement strand
GGGCAGGTGAGGGGCACACCTGGGCAGGTGAGGGGCACATCTGGAGAGGTGAGGGGCACACCTGGAGAGGTGAGGGGCACACCTGGAGAGGTGAGGGGCACACCTGGGCAGGTGAGGGGCACACCTGGACAGGTGAGGGGCACACCTGGGCAGGTGAGGGGCACATCTGGACAGGTGAGGGGCACACCTGGAGAGGTGAGGGGCACATCTGGAGAGGTGAGGGGAACACCTGGACAGGTGAGGGGCACACCTGGACAGGTGAGGGGCACACCTGGACAGGTGAGGGGCACATCTGGACAGGTGAGGGGCACACCTGGACAGGTGAGGGGCACATCTGGAGAGGTGAGGGGCACACCTGGACAGGTGAGGGGCACACCTGAAAGTGGCAGGGACACACCTGGTCAGGTGAGGGGCACACCTGGAGAGGTGAGGGGCACACCTGGACAGGTGAGGGGCACACCTGGGGATGGGACAGACACACCTGGGGATGGGACAGACACACCTGGAGATGAGCTGGAGATACCTGGGGATGGGTTTGAGGCACCTGGAGAGGAGATGGGAACACCTGGACAGGTGAGGGGAACAGCTGGGAATGAGCTGGGCACACCTGGAGTGAGGAGGAAACACCTGGAGATGGGATAGGGACACCTGGAATGGACTGGGAACACCCGGAATGGACTGGGAACACCTGGAATGGGATAGAGACACCTGGGGAGGGGACAGGAACACCTGGAATGGACTGGGAACACACCTGGAATGGACTGGGAACATCTGG
The DNA here is from genome assembly GCF_030028575.1 of Malurus melanocephalus. Lineage (NCBI taxonomy): Eukaryota > Metazoa > Chordata > Aves > Passeriformes > Maluridae > Malurus > Malurus melanocephalus. The sequence continues at coordinate 12,269 of NW_026625373.1, read as the reverse complement.
AATGGACTGGGAACACCTGGAATGGACTGGGAACACCTGGAATGGATTTGGAACTCCTGGAATGGACTGAGAACATCTGGAAGTGTCGGGATCCCCCATAAAAAAATGTATTCCGAAAATGGGGAATTTCGCCCCAAAAAAACCCCAAAAATAAAAACAAAAAATAAAAAATAAAATTTTTAAAATAAAAACTAAAAAAATAACTTTTAAAATAAAAATTTAAAAAGAATAAATGAATGAGTGACATCATTAATTAAATAAATGAATGTGTTAAAAAAAAAAAGGGGGAAAGTGGGAAAAATAAAAAAAAAAGAAGAGGAAAAAAGTGGGAAAACAGGGGAAAAAAGAGGGAAAAAATTAAAAATCTGATCCTGACGAGGGTGGGATTGAAGAATCGGGAATTATAAAAAATGGGAATTCCCAGACCCAAAACCGGAGGATTTTGCCCCAAAAATCGATTCCGACAAAGGTGAGACTCGAGGATTGGGTTTCTCATAAAAAGGGGATTCTAAGAAGAAAATTTAAAATTTTATTAAAAAAATTAAAATTTTTAAAAAAGGGAAAAAAGTGGGAAAAAGACCAAGAGAAGGGAGATAAAAAAAGGGGAAAAAAGGGGGAAATAAAAATTTTAATCCCGAAGAGAGCGGGATTTGAGGATCGGAATCCCATATAAAAAAAAAAGAGATTCCCAGACCCAAAATCAGCAATTTTCACCCCAAAAATTTGCTGCCGACGAGGGTGGGATTCGAACCCACGCGTGCAGAGCACAATGGATTAGCAGTCCATCGCCTTAACCACTCGGCCACCTCGTCCGCGGCTGCGCGCGGCGCCCGCGCCAAAAAAAGGGCGCGCTCGGAGCCCCGGGGGGCGTGGCCAGCGTGGGGGCGTGGCCAAGGGGCGTGGCCTGGGCGGGGTTTCAGTG